>NC_042285.1:25661954-25889454 GCF_901000725.2 Takifugu rubripes | reverse complement strand
GCGCACCCGCAGACAAAGAGGAACATTTGTGTCAGGCTGTAATGGAGCCAGCAGAACCTGGATTACTGGGGAGTATTATTAGAACAGAGAGAACAAGAGTGGAAACATTAATCCTGAATATTGCGCTGCCCAGAGTGCAATTATCATCTGATCTTCTGGGCTTCACGGCCGCCATCTGAGCGTTCCGTCTCTTTGCTCCCCTCCTGATGTTCCTCCAGGATTCATTAAAGAATGAAACTGTTTTACTGGGACAGGTTTTGGACGGGCAGGAGCTCCGTCTGTTGGAGCCGCTCGCTGACAAATTGGGCCGGACGCTGCCAAAGCCGCCCGGCTCCTGCAACAGTTTCCTGTTGGAGCTTCACAGCAGGCATTTCCTGTCTAAATGAGCAGGACATCCCATATTCCGCTAGAAATATACATCATTTCATCCAATACTGCGTTAGGACCACCTGACAGACGTGCTACTAGCTGATGTGGACCACAGCTGGAGCCTTGGCCTTCACCCTGAGCTCTGCCTATGAATCACCTCCTTCCTGGTGCTACCGGGCAGCGTTTGCCAGCTCACCGCAGGGAGCCTCGGCCGGAGCATCGACCCGATGGGAAGAGTCGCGCTGGGCTGGAAGGAGGGCGAGACCCTTGCCGATTGGGAACGCAGCTTCAGGAGGATCCTGGGGGGACCTGACTGCTCCTCCAGCACCGGTTGCCGAGCTGGTGCCCACTGATGTCACACCAGATGTTTTCACACGTCCCGGAGGGACGCGCACCCATGACTGCGACGTCTTCTTGTAGTTCCTGCATCACAATGTGTTAATTCCTCCCATCTGCTGTGGTGAGTGGTTCTGTTGGCCACAGTGCCCTTGGGCCACGGGCGACAATGGGACGAGAACCAAAACAGCCCCCCCGCAGCCGCGAGGAGGAACGAGCACGACTGCGGTTGCGGGCGAGATAAAAAATCGGATCCTAAGTTTGAAACTGTTCCGAGACGACGGCGTCTAATGAAGCCGCGCGCGGGGATTTTCCCGAAGACGGGCGCGTAATTGCAGCGTTGCTCGTTTAAAAATAGGCTTCGCTGGATGAAGCTCCACGTCTGTCTCCTGTCCGCTCAGTCTGGCTGTCACTGGATGGATTTACAGGTCGGAGATGGGTAATTACAATCCCGCCACTCTCTTCTGGTATCCCAGAGTCCTCCAAGCGCTCCGCGTTGGGAAGTTCCCCCCACGGAGCCACGTTTTTGTCTTACGCACGGCGGGAATGAGATCGAGATCCGACCTTTAAGGTGTGAAGTTCCACGGCAAATGAAACGTTTGTTGCCTGTCCGTGTTCTCCGTCCGGTTCTTCCAGCTTCCAGCTCCGATCCGGAAGGGAATTCATCCTGTTTTAATCTTTAATCCCAGAAAAGAAAGACATTTTTCCCCCCTGCCTCCTGTGGAGTGTCGAACGGTTTAGCTATGCTATATGCTATCCATCAGAGAACTTCAAACTTTGATTTTCTTCCACGTTTTGGGACATTTTGAGCAGGATGAACCCTCTAACCCGACGCTCTTGAGATTCCCTGCAAACGTTCCTGCCACTTCTTCTTTTGTTTCCCTCTCTGCCTCTCATTTGAGTGGCTAATTGTTAGCTGTGCCCACAGTGGAGATGAGAGAGATGCAGCATGATGACAGCAGAATTACTCCTGGGTACACAGACACACTGGATAAATGACATATTTTAAGAGTTTCGGACGGAGCTGAATATGCGTCTCGTACATTTATTGCTAGGATTCAGATTCTGCACATTTGCCGACCGGAATAATTCAGGAAACATCGTATATGTGGGTCACGGGGTGGAAATGTGTTTGATGTTGCCGTGCATGTGGCGCCTCTGAGTACCTAACTCTCACCAGGCCCTCACACACACTCACACACACTCACACACACACACACACACACTCACACACTCACACACACACACACACGCTTGCACACATGCATTCCATGTCTGAGCGCTCACTCTAAGTTTTTCCTCTCCACAGACAGCTGCTGTCTGGAGACTGAAAGCTGATCTAGAGGGGGAGAGGGGGGGAGCGAGGGAGATTAATCCGATAGCTCCAACACGTGCTCTGTGTTTTAACATTTGCTCCCGCTCTGTCTCCCGAACACCGACTTTCCTTCTTCAGGAAGTCATCTCCTGCAGCTTCCTTTGACCTCTGACCTCTTTGGTCAATCATCGTCTTGTGGGTATCGAGGATATTTCAGGATAGCGTGTAACAAATGGATGGTTTCCTGTAGCATCCAGAAGACCACACAGTCCGTCAGACTCTTCTTGATGGGCCAAACAAGACATCTGCACAACACTGTGTGTCTCTGATTACATGCTTGTTAATGCTTTTAAGGGGGGCTCTGTATGCTAGCAATGTCTGGCATGAGGGGGCCAAGGAAACCTATAAATTCCATCTTCACTGGTCCGTAGTGTTTACATATTGTGTTTCATGTCATTTGGAAAATCTCAATGATACTCTGTTGACAGTTTTCAGCAACAACTGCTCTGAGTTTATTAGCTATTTGCAGCTAAACTCTCCATTTTAGCTCCCTAGAAGGCATGCTGTCACGCCTTGTCTGGAGTTCATCTTTGGGAATTTTGTGGCTTTCTTAGGTCTGAAAATCCAGATTTATCTGTTAAACAGTGTTGGAGCCGAAGATTTAGTGTGGGATTCGGATATGCAGCGTTAAGAAGGTCCAAGCTGGGGTGTTAGCCAAGGTGGCTAACTGCTTGACTTTTCTGGAAAAGTCAAATGTTTTGGGTAGTTTAAGCCAAACTTTTGTGGTTTAGACAAAGAATCGAAGTCACATGTTAGCATTTTTTCATTGACAGTTGTATTCTTTTCTTTCTCTTTTTAGCAAGATTTTTCAATGTATCACCAAAACGTGTAGCATAAAAGACCCATCAGACGACACATTAAAACATAAAACAAAAGAAACAAAGCAGTTACTGTATGAATTCAGGCAGGACGTAAACAAAACCCAAACGTGTGAGCAGCAAATTTGCCCTCATTGACCTCATCTGATTTATGGTGAGTCCAGAAATCGCAACTTTGGAATAAATCACCTGGAAAATCCAATACACCAGTCGAGTGCCCCCCCGTTTCTGTCCTGCTTTTACCGAGATCAGTTTAATCCAGGGCTCCAATGCTAAGTGGTTCTGCTGTTCTTCTGGATGTGTGTTATGCTGAGTCAGCACCCTCCAGATGGCATCGCTCCATGTGGTTGGACCGAAGCGCCGATGATGTCATCGCCACAAACTGAAGCCTTCATCTGATTGGCTCCCGCTGCATGACTCATTCGGTGCCGGTGGACGTGACGGAGAAACACACACACAAACACACTCGCACACACGGTCTTCCTTAGTTGGTTTCCTCAGTAGGTGAGAAGAATTGTTTAGTAGCCTTGAAACCTCGCACGGAGGAAAGGCTCTTTGTTATTGTTGTTGAGTTCTGCAACGTTCCGTTAGGCAGCGGAACGACGGGAAGGCCGACGCTCCTGTTCCTCCTCCATCAGTAAATGTAGGAGAACAAGCGCCTCAGTGGAGAACACGTCATTTCCCGTGTGTGTGACCTGGGTGCGATGCCTGGCAAAGCTCCCTCTCAGTGTGTGTGTGTGTGTGTGTGTGTGTGTGTGAGAGAGAGAGAGAGAGAGAGAATGTGTGGTGCATGGCCAGTGAGCGAGCAGAATGTGGTTTCTGCTGGTGGAGTGATGGATGTGGTTTTCCTCTGCAGAGGAAACTGGAGCTGAGGCCATCTAAGAGTGTCTGTGCATGTGTGTGTATGCACACACATGTGTGTGTGTGATGGATTCATATAGGAAACATGCTCTCTCACTGCTGGATTAGGGAATACATGGACGTTTGGTGTCAAAATAATGAGACAGGAATCAATTATTCACAAGTTTGTGATATGAGGGATGCTTAACGTGGTACCGAGAGGCGGGTTGTTAGCGGGTCAGAGGTGCTGACAGTCGTCAGATTGGATCGTTTAACCCAGACTGGGATGTTTCCAGACTCCGAAGGTGGATTTATGGTTGACATCAGAGCTGCTAATCTATAGCATCTGTGCAGGTTTGCATTTGCTGATTCAGCAGTTTCCCGATAGTTAAACTGTAATAACCTAAATTGTAATAACCTAAATTGTAATAACTTAATGCAGAATCTTGTATAACTGATCTCTCTTCAGCTGGTCCTCTAGTAGCACATCAGACACAAACGTGCTAACCCTAACCCGCTGAGATGCGTGTCCACATCTGTGAAGGGACAGAGGTCGGAGTTGTCAGGCTTTTGCTAATGACCAGGGGTGTGCACGGGTACACGTGCACATCGGGATGTGACAGAAGGGCCTGTGAATGTCCCAGGCTCAAAGCAAATTCCATCCCGGATGTATCTGGTTTTATTACGGCCTTCAGGTAATTACAGACTAATCCACAGCACCTCTTCCAATGTGGGCTTTAACCCTGCAACCATGAGCTTAACGACCCTAACATCAAAATTACTGGGCGTTTTAACTCGCCGCTACACCCCTTTAAAACTTTCCTTTGGCGACGTTGACAGTACGAGCGGCGGCATCAATGGCGGCGTCTGACGTCACCACATCCGCGTTGGGAACAATCAGCAAACCAACAAGAGCAGGAAAAAGGTCGGATCTCCCGGAGGAAAAAAAAAGGATGGTTGTCGTCTCTGCTCAGCTGTTAGTTCGCTGCTCAACTTCCTGGGCGGCTCGGTGACGTGGGAGCGTTAGCCCGCCGTTCACGCCGCGGGTTCTTTGAAAGGGAATTAGGAGTTCCGCAGGACTAAACCCGGACCGCAGCAGATTATCCCGCTCAAGCGGCTGAAAAAGGAAACAATCAAAGCGTCTCCCTGGCGGCGCCGTTGGACATTTAAATCAGGGAAATTAGTGAGAAGTACAGCAGCTTTGATCCCTTTGATGCTTTTGTCTCCAGTGGGGACGCCCACCGTGGGAGAGGAGCCTGTGGTCGTGGTCCAGCTGATCCAGCTGATCCCGTCTCTGCTCCGCGTTGATCCACAGCCTCTGTTGTTGCTGGTTGGTCGTCGGTAAACGATAAGGGCGCCGTTGCCGTGGAACCCGGGTCTGGCCTGGCGTGATATGAGCAGGGTAATGAGACGCACAGCTGACGCACGGTGACACGAAGAGGCGACAAGTGTCCCTTTGATGGAGCTGGTGAGCGCCGCCGCGACCGCCACCGGCTGATGGGTGGACCATAATTTAATCCACCGGTGGTTTGCAGGATCCCGTCCTTGGATTCTTCGGTCCTGTAAACTGAGCAGCATCAAATCTGACAGATACAGGCCGTCTCCCCGACGACGCGCCCGCCCCGCACAGGACGGTTGTCAGGGCGGCTGTTGCTATGGTGCAGACGGCCTCACCTGCTACCTCTAACCTCTCTCCGCGCGTGAATGAATCCACCCCACTGCATCATGGGTAAATCTCGGCCCAGCAGTTCCTCCTGTAAGGCGGAGACGTCCTGTGTCCCGGGTCGTGACCGCGTTGTGGAGTGTTTATGTTGACGGCTGCGGAAGGGTGGAATGTTGACCTTTAACCCGGACATGTCAGCTGACCTCCAGCACTCACCGGGTCTGCGTTCACGTGGGCGTCTGCGACCCTGGAGTTCCGCGCAAGAATAGACGCAGATAAAATGCCTCGCGGATACCGACACACATGTGCGCCGCCCCGCCCACGACAGTTGCATCACTTCCTGGCGAGGTGACCTTGCTATGACAAAAGAGGCGGATGTGGCGGCACATTTATAGTTCAGAGTTTGAGGTTTAGTGGTCGTTACGGTGTTGGAATCAATGCTCCTCACGGCCATATTATTGGATGCAGTTGTTACTGAAGGAAATGGGATCCTTCACCCCCCCTACACACACACACACACACACACACACACACACACACACACTCGTGAAATTGTTCTATACTGAACCCAAAATTGCTCCTAATTCTGCACTTCAGATGTAGAACCGGTTCTCCATAGTGATGAGGTGACGACATCCTTCAAATGTGAGGGGTTAAGTGGTGGAGATGACGGGAAGCCGCTATATAAATACGCCGTTTCCTCGGACTGTCAGTCTTTATTTTTTCTGCGGCGGCGATTACCAGAACCCCCCCCATCTGAAATGCCATGTCGACCAGAGCCTGCTTTATATTCCGGTTTCCTTTTATTGTTTATTAACAAAGTAACAGTCCTGTTGCTAGTTTTCCCGTTAGCCTCCAGGCCGCGACCCGTCCCGGCTCCAGTCTTCCCAGCGCATGTGTTGACTGAGGCAGGCGTAATTTGAATTTATTACTTTCATCCTCACTAACATGTAAATGAGACCACAGACTGTCTGTCATTCACGGTCGTTAGTACCTCATTCAACCGGTGGTTTTTATGCTAACAAGCTGCTCCTGAATGACAAGCAGAACCGGCTGTTTCCAGCGGTTGCATAGCAACAGTTGCGGAGTCTGAAAGGTGGCGAATAATTTGGATTATTTATTATTTTTTCAGGAGTTTCTCATGGATTGTTTTGGTAGCGTTGTCATGAATAAGTAACCACACGGCAAAACAGCTTTAATTTAAATCATTCATTCTTTTGAGTGGTGATATTTAGCTTGAGCAGGATTCTTCATTCCAACAATGGCTGTGCAGACACCGAAAGAGTCTGAGGGTGTGCGTGAAACAGGGACGACCTCCTGCAGGTACCTTCAGCTGTAACTAACTGCCCCTTAAATATAATGGCTAAATGCACCGAGGACGTCGGTTGCTGTCTTGAGTCGTCCTAATCAGCGCTGATGCAGAGCAGATGCCCCTCTCAGTTTCTGGCTGGCGTCCTCATCAGTGGAAACACAGCGCTCTTTGGGCAAAATGCTATAGATTTACATTCATTTCCTTCAGACATATGCAAACTCCAACCGCTGCTTCCCCCCGCCCCCTCCTTTCCACCCCACCCCCCTTAACCTTAGACCCAGAAAAAATGCTGTTTTGTAATTGCGGGTTCATCTTTGACCCCAGCTGCAGTAAACCGTCCCCGGAGAAGCGGATTTGATCACAAAACTCTGCTCCGTACCCAGAGGAGGCGCACGGCACTGTCAAGAATCCTCGGCAGCGATGATGATGATGATGATGATGATGACCGAAGTCCATAAAGCCTGTGGAGTGTGTGATTGTTTTTAATGGCCACAGGTTATTCAGTCATCTGTGTTTAACAGCCATATGCTACTGTAATCACTACTGTACAAACATGGGCTAATATGTGCATGTGGTGAGCGCCTCTGATGGTGAAAGCACATGCTGCAATTCAGCGTGTGTGTGTGTGAGTTTGTGTGTGTGTGTGTGTGTGTGTTACAAAGACAGAGATGAAAGTAGAGGCAACATGTTCCTGCTGTCTGTCCTTTCCCTTCCCTGTGGGAGCTCACGGAGGCGCCGCCGATGCTGCGTTCTCTATTTAATCTTAATACAACTGCTCTGCTTTCTTGAGATCACAAGAGCAAGAAATGAAACGTGAAACGTCCACCAGAGCGGTGTGGAGTAGCTGCTGGCGTCCCGTCTGTAATGCAAATCCAGTGAAGCCAGAAAGGAGGCTAATTTGCTGAATGCCACCACTTCACAGCTACAGGCGTAGCGTCATTTAACCTGTGATGCCGCAGTGCATCAGAAACAAAGATCTGCCCCCTTTAAGTCAGCCACTAACATCCCATAACATCCAACAACAGAGGTGAGGTTATCTTCAGTCCACTACAGATCAGCCACTATTGATGAAATATTTAAACATCAGGCTAGGAGCAGCTTTTAGCTTCATGAGCTTTGCTTTAAACTTTGCTAACCTTTATTATGGGTCATTTGCATGCGTTCGCTTGACTCCCTGATTTCAACCGCAGCAGCAAACTACAGGCCTGTAAATTCCTGCTCTCGTCCCTGCTGTAAATACTGCTCCTGTCTTGTGGTGTCTACCTTCACTTTATTGAGTCTGTGTTGGCTAACGTGGACAAACCCGGTTGTTATCGAAGCAACGCGGCCTCAGAGGCCCGTCGCATCCCATATCCTGTAGTTTTATTGATCTAACATTCATGCAGACGAGGGGCTTTATCTGTGGGGCCCACCTGTGGTGGCAGTTTATTTACTCTGGTTTTGTTTGGGAATGCGCTCGGGGAAAGTGCCCGTATCATGTGGTGGTGGTGCAAGACTCAGGGTTTAATACCTGACTGCACAAAAGACAAAGCAACATCCACATCCTGTCGAGCCCAAGATAAAAATGTACATCCGGAAGTCCATATTTCTATCCCCAGTTCTTCGACGCGTCCTTCGGCGTTCTAATCTCCCCTCTCTAATCCTGATTAGGGGACGGTTCTGCAGAATAAACTGCACTCTGCAATGTCTTAACAAGGACATTGTTGTTGGTGCATCTGCGGAGACGAGACTGACAGCTTCCTATGAGACCTGGGATGGAAAAGAAGCTGTATTCTGTCAACATTAATGGACACCGTCTCCCTCGCTGTCTCTCCTCTGCCTAAGACTGGAGATATTCTGCTGCGCTGGACGGAAGGCTGGCGATGCGCGTGCTCGTCTCCCCGAAACACAAGCTGTTGTTCTATGCAAATGATAGAGATTTTAATACTGAATCTCCACCGTCTGCCCTTCTATCTGCCCACAGAGGAACGTTGTGTAACCGTCTTTGAAGGAACCGCAGACGGTGGATGAGGCCGCTTGTGGTTCTTCTGCATCCATTCATTAGCATTACAACAGATAGTGTTCCTAAATAAATGCTAGGCTGCAGTTTTCTGAGTGACATGACATGGTTATACAATCTTTTTTAAAGGTGTGGCATAAAACGTCAACACAAACGTCCCGAAAACTGTCTTTGTTGACACCAACAAGTGTGAATATCAATGAAAGTGAGCTGTCCTGACATGAAAACCCGGAAAAATGGGCTGGAAAATGTGGCTCCTGATGCGTCGCTTTAGTCGTGCGGCGCACATAATGCTGGATGTGGCTGAGTGACTCGCCCCAGAGCATCGTTCCCACCCCGGCACCACCGAGGGGGCATTTGTTGTTACCCAATTACACCTGGAGGGTAAACCTGGTGGGAGTTGTGTGTTTCTGTTTCCCCTCGTAGCTACAAAAGGGTTTGTGTTGACGTCAGTGCTTAAAAACATCTTTATTGCCAACTTAGCTTTCCCAGTGTGGAATGTTCTTGCTGTGTGCACGTGCATGCGTGTGTGTGTGTGTGTGTGTGTGAGGGACAGCGTAACACATGCACACGTACGCAGCAGGGCACGGACATTTGGGGCCTGCTTTCTGCTGAGAGCGCGAGAGGGAGAGATTTCATAACATGACAGACGGAAGAACAGATGAACCGAGAGGGAAAGAAAAAGACCGCGAGTAAAGGAATGGGCCCGCAAAGATATGAGAAGATTATGGGATGGAGGAATTAATATAAAGTGGTTTTTGTTGTACTTCACTGGTGAAGATTTCTGCCTCTGTTTACTTTCCTTTGCTTCTGAACGGGTTTAAAATGCAGAAATCTGCAAATGATGGCGTGTGTGTGTGTGTGTGTGTGTCTGTGTGTACCTCTGTGTGTGTTGGAATGTTGATCTGATAATGGGATTAATTCAGAAAGCTCTGCTCATTTTTCCCCCTCTCTTCGCAGGGTCACTGAGGACGGAGGGCATCAAGGCATCTGACGTTCTTCCTGTCCTGAAGGAGAAAGTCGCCTTTGTGTCAGGTGAGAGTTGTGCTGTTTTTAAACCACCAAAGGTTCCATTCGTGCAGATCAGAAGCCTACTTAATGCTTAATATGTTCTTTTCAGCAGCAACTAAGTTTACAGAGAAGGTCTAGCTGTGCAGGTTATTAATAAAAGCCACGTTGGAGGTCCTCTGTCTGAGCTGAAGGAGCTGGAGGCACCTCTGTTGTGATGAAATCCCAGTCTCTGGACACAAATGTGCACTGTGTATATTTCCATTCGACAAGCTAACAAGGTTAGCTTTAGGTTTAGGCGGTCGCATCCATCAGGGTTCTGAGACTCGTGAACGGTGACACGATCAAACGAGGCCATAGGGGTGAATCAATTGGCCCTCGAGTAGATCACAACAGCTCGATGTCTAAATTTAGAATGACTCCATGAGTCGTGCTGGTGGTGGTTACCGATCATGGCTACGATGTCCTGCTACGGGGACACGGGCTGGGAAAGCTAGCAACGGCCTTTTTACGCCCTGGACACGACTGGTCCCGCGTGCCAAAATAAGCGGAGACAACAGACGCCGTCGCGCTCCCCACGGTCGACCCTGAACGAGCATTGTGAAGCAGCAGCTTTAATTCCTCACACATTAAACCGTGCATAAGATATTTCACACCGAGCCAAGGTGATTGAACGTGTTGACAAATAGGATTTAAACGTGAGAACGGCAGAGAGTCCTAGAGAAAGAACGCTGGAGAGAGAGCGAGATCCAATGTAAAACCCAGACAGCCAACAGCAATCTGTCATCCAGATTTCTCCTTGGATTACAGCAGAGTACTCCCCCATCACACACACACACACTCTCACACACACAGGCATAATGTGATTCTCCCCGTCTGACTAGCAGTTTCATAAACAGTGCGGTTTGTGTTTCTTGCATTAATCTAACCCAAACATCTCCTCACACATCATTTTTCATGCAGCGGGCGATGGAGCGGGCGTTGGGAGGGTGCGCTTTCTGACCGATGGAGCCGCGATGGAGGTCGCGTTACGGATTCAGACGTTTTAAAGCTATTAGCGTGAGGGGAACACGCGCATCAACGGCCGTGCGGCCTCCTTGGTGATAATGTAGTGTCGGTGGTTTTAGCGTAGATTTGCTTTTATTTGAATCATTTCGAGGCGCATTATTAATGATTCCCGTCTGGCTTCGGGACTTAATTATTTCCCAATCCTTTAGCAACACCAGTCACTGGTCCAGGATTTTACAAGACAGAGGTCGTGTTGTGATTAGATGTGATGGAGAAGGCTGTTCCCGACAGATTCCAGGCGTTGATCGTGGTCGTAGTTCCAGCCTCCGTCCAGCTGGTGCGAATGCCACACCCTCTCCACCGGCCGTGCACTACAAGCCTGTTGTCTTAATGTCCAGGTGGGCGAGATAAAAGAGGCGGACCCATCCTTACCTTCCCTGCCAGGAGCAACCACGACCGAATAAAACAGGAAGACTTGAGGAAGCTGGTGACCTACCTGTCCACCGTTCCCAGGTGAGTCCCGCCGCAAACAGCTTGGAGCTAATTGGACTAGAGGAGCTAATAGAGGGAAGAAGTGGAGCCTGAAGTGCCTGGCGGAGAACTCCACTCTAATCAAGTGCTCCTTTCTTCTCCGTCTGCGAGCAGCGTGTGATTTGCATCAGCATCAGTGCTGCTTTGTGTGTGTGTGTGTGTGTGTGTGTGTGTGCAGCAGGCTGCAACAAGTCTGTCACACTCCAGAAGATGCTGCAGGGAACGAGAGGCTCTGGGGAAAGAAAAGATTTATTGGTCACAGAGAAGCTCTTAATTTCCCTCCAATTGAATCAGTGTACGTTAGTGGTGGTGAAGGACACACTGGCAACGAGTGTTGATATTAACGTGCACCTCCGAGACTAATGAAAATCCAAACACCAGATAAGCAATTTGATCGCTCCGGTGTTGGGGAACGTATCAGGCGACCGGCAGCTGGAGGGACCGACAAGGAGACTGACGCTTAGAGACAGTTTAACCTGCGCTGAGAATCAGAGTCAAACTCGCTGACATTAAACAATAATACAGTCGTTCGATCCCCATCAGCCCTGCTCCAGTTCCTCCCGCTGTTTCCATGGTAATGGAATTTTGCTGTCCTGAGGCAGATTACAATGGATTAAATAGTTTTAATAGAGGCTCCCTGTGTGTGCATGTGTGTGTGTGTGTGTTTGTCCTTGTATTTACTACATTTTAAGCACCAAAATAGTCATTCTACCATAAAAGTGAGGACTTGGCTGGTCCCCATGACTTCAAAAGACTTTTTGAGGGGTAAGACATGGTTTTAAAGTGGAATTTAGAATTATGTTAAGGTCAGTTAGTTAGTTAGTTATGATGGTTAGAGTAGGGTTAGGGCAGGGAGCTGTGTGATAGTCATATCATAGTGTGGCTATGAGTCCCCACAACGATAGAAATATGAGGTGTGTGTGTGTGTGTAAAAGACAGCAAAACAGACTGCGTGTTATTACTCTTTTACGTGCATTTACATGTTCCATTTTTACTGTATTTAACCTGCCCCCCCCCCCCCCCCCCCCCCCAGTGAGGACGTGTGTAAACGCGGCTTCACCGTCATCATCGACATGCGCGGCTCTAAGTGGGAACTGATCAAGCCTCTGCTCAAGACGCTGCAGGAGTTTTTCCCAGCTGAGATCTGCGTGGCGCTCATCATCAAGCCGGACAATTTCTGGCAGAAGCAAAAGACTAATTTTGGGAGCGCAAAGTTCTCCTTTGAGGTCAGTAGAGTGAGTCGCCAAGAGTCTGGAGGGCTGGTGAAATACAGGATGTAACAGAAAAATCGGCCATTTTCTCCTCCTCAGACCAGCATGGTGTCAGTGGAAGGACTGGCCAAACTGGTGGATCCCTCTCAACTAACAGACGACTTTGAGGGCTCCCTGGACTACAACCATGAAGAATGGATGGACCTGAGGGTCTCCCTGGAGGAGTTCATGTCCAACGCCGTTCACCTGCTGTCCAGGCTGGAGGACCTGCAGGTGAGCAGATGCGAGAATGCGTGATTCCACAGCAGATCCTCAGGATGTTTAGAGAAAGATGTCACCACCCTGTGTGTTTCAGGAGCTCCTGTCCAAGAAGGACTTCCCTGCAGATGTGGAAGGGTCCCGTCGACTAATAGAGGAGCACACGCAGCTGAAGAAGAAGGTGGGACCGCTGCTCCCATGACAGTGAAGCCTGGACTCGTGTTCACTGTCTTCTGTTAACCTTCCCCTCATCATCTGTAGGTGCTGAAGGCTCCAGTGGAGGATCTGGACCGAGAAGGCCAGCGGCTGCTGCAGTGCATACGATCCAGTGACGGGTTTTCCGGGAGGAACTGCATCTCGGGCTCTGCTGACTTCCAGAGTTTGGTTCCCAAGGTAGTGAGCATACACAGAGAGGGGATCTATGTAGCTAAAGCTGAGTGTGGGGATCAATTACTCCTCACGCGCCAACTGTGAACTGCTCCTGATGGATCATGTGATGTCTGTGTCAGGTGGCCAGTCTCCTGGATAAGCTGCACTCCACCAGGCAGCATCTGCATCAGATGTGGCACGTCAGGAAGCTCAAACTGGATCAGTGTTTCCAGCTCCGGCTCTTCGAACAGGACGCTGAGAAGGTGACAGTGGCCCACATTCATTCATTCCAGCTGCAGCCTCCTCCAGCTGTTGCTTCCTTCAGAGACACCAAGACGTCGGAGAGAAATTGCTTTCAAAATTTTGCATTTGAAATTATTTGGAATTTTCCTGGTTTTGTTCTATTCAACGTCTGAACGTAGTGTGTTTGCCCTCCAAACTGTCGAGTGGAACACGAGAATAGCAGAAAATGGAAATTCTCTGGGAAAAGTGCGTCAGATTTGTACGCTCAGCACCATGTGTATGTTTCCTGACCCCCCCCCCCCCCACCCCCCTTTCTGCTCCAAATGAATTAGCCCGTAGAGTTTATACTCTTTATCAAAACAGACAAGCACATTTACCAGTTAACCCAGTGGAAAATGGGCGAGCACCGTTTCCCTCCTGCCAAGTTAAGTGATTATCTACGGCTGCGAGTAAATGTTGGCTTCCATTCACCATTAATGCATCGAACTGTGAAATTCCTTATGCAAAACTAAGACTGCTTATCGAAATAAAGCAGGTCCTGAGACATTCTCTACCTCCAAGTAACTAAAAAGATATCACTTGATAGAGAATGCTCTCTCTCTCTCTCTCTCACTCTATATATATATATATATACTGTATATATACACACACACACACATATATATATATATTTATGTGATAAATAGGAAAGCCTGAAAACTGGCTGGAGTTTAACTGGGTTTATTTTATGTATCCAGAGCCTGAATCAGCCCGAGAGACTCGTGTTTTGTTTGGTGGAATCTTAAGTGCTGTTGACTGGACGCACACACGCTCGGAGACAGATGGGCGTCAGCAGGCTTGTTGTGTTGCTTCCACACAGAAATCCACAGGCCAGACCTGCAAATATTTACCGTAAAGCAAACAGAGGGGGTGGTGGTGGTGGTGGTGGTGGAGGTTGGGTGGGGGGCACAAAAGTTTTGTCTATATCGCGCTGCGACGCGTGGGCGGACAAGTTTACACCGCAGCAAAAGTGCAGGGAAAGATTCAGACATGACAGAATGTCCATCAGAGAAATGTCTGTGTGGATGATTTGGTAACCATGGCAACCCCCCCAGCCCGAATCGGTGCGCACAGACTGATTCAGACAGAGAAAAAAAAACCTCGAAGGGTTTTTTTTTTTCCCCCCTGCAGATTGTGGACTTTAATCCGCTGATGTTGCTGCCTCTTGACAGGATCTGTTGGTGTTGCTGTGTTGCACTCGGTCACGTTGACGTTGAAACGCTCGCTCTGCTGCGCACGGCAGATCGCTCGCACACACGCCAGCACGCTTATTAGTGCGGGCTTGCTCTGGAAAACAGCTCGCTCGAGGTGAACTTCCAAAATCCCGCAGAACCGTCGGCCACATAATGCCAAAACAATGAAACTTGGCATCTGTAGTTCTAATAAAAAGCAGCTGGAACCGTGTGCACGTCCCTGCTGAGGCAGCTTTCACCTCAGTGCTGAAGCTCTGGGCAGTTGGACAGCAGGGGGGCTTCTGTGTGGGCGTGCACGTCAAGTTTGACCCACCGATTGGCTTTTATTCTGACAAACACAGCAACTAGAGACAGCATGATAACATGACTGGCTCACAATAAAGGATCTGTGTGTGTGTGTGTGTGTGTGTGTGTGTGTGTGTGTGTGTGTGTGTGTGTGTGTGGGTGTAGATGTTCGACTGGATCAGCCACAACAAGGAGCTGTTCCTGCAGAGTCACACAGAGATCGGCCGGAGTTACCAACACGCTGTGGAGCTGCAGACTCAACACAACCACTTCACCATGAACTCCATGGTAACTAACGGCAACCGCAGTGTTGGTGTTCGCTCCCAATCACGGCGGGGACGTGAGACTGTTCGTGTGACCTTTGAAAATGGTCATTTAACTCATTCATTTGTTGTTATAGTCTAATAAAACTTGGACTTCGCGGCGTAAAATGAGCCGACGTCATGATCTCGTCTCAGTTGGGTAGTCATGGTTACCAGCGACGCTTCATTATTTTCCCAGAATGCCTACGTGAACATCAACAGGATCATGTCGGTGGCGAGCCGCCTGGCCGAGGCCGGCCACTACGCCTCCACGCAGATCAAGCAGATCTCGGCTCAGCTCGATCAGGACTGGAAAAGTTTTGCGGCGGCGCTGGACGAGCGCTCCACCATCCTCGCCATGTCGTCCGTCTTCCACCAGAAGGCCGAACAGGTGCGGCGACAGGAAGTTCCCTCATTTACCCGAGGCTCTTTTCTCCCTGTAGCGTCTCGCAGCGCCACAATGTCACGGCGTTCCGCTCGATTCATTTCCATTATCGATCGAACTGCCTCATTGCTTATTCTGGGACGGTTGGCATGGCAACAGCTGGGGCTGATTCCTGCTCCGCCGAGGCAGATTAAAGTGACTCTCGACATCGGTTTAATTGTGAAATAATGAATGAAGCTGAGAGACGTACGGAGTTAGAAGCTCTTCCAGCTCTCTTGAGTATTTTTAAAACTAGCAGAGCGTTTATATGAACATCATCGTTGCACGCCGTTCCTGTTCAAAGGCAGGAAGGCCGGGATGTTCGAATGAACTCATGTCTTCCTCGTTTTTCCCAGTTCCTGTCGGAGGTGGAGGCCTGGTGCAAAGTCTGCAGCGAAGGAGGGTTACCGACGGAGATGCAGGAGCTGGAGCTCGCCATCCACCGCCACCAGAGTCTGTACGAGCAGGTCACCCAGGCGTACACCGAGGTACGGCCGCAAAACCCAGATGAGCCGGTGACCCGATGATGTCATTGCCAGCGCGATGAACGGAGGCCGCACACTCGCAGGATTAATCGCCTTCAGGTTTTTCGATGGAAACGGCGCAGCCTGGACTTTGTCTTGATACTGGCCGTGACTGGCTGTGATGTCATCGGCGCGTCGGTCAGCGGCTGCAGCGCCGCCGTCCAGGCCTGCTGTCTGGGAATGTGCCCACACGTCTTCGCTGATGTCTGGCGGTTTATCTTTAGGCGGAGCGCTGCAGCGTTAGCTCATGTGAGACTTATCTGTGAGCAGATAAGCTACAGTAGACAGCTACAGTAACCTCGCAGCTCTCTCAGGCAGCTCTGGCTAACCTGTGAGACCCATTGTACCGTTTTCTGCGCCAACCGAAGGCGCTGAAAGCGTCGGTTCTCTTGTAGCGGTGATTTTGCAGGCCGTGACTAAAGGTTTCCTCATGTTTACTTGAGTGCTGCGCGCATTGTTGTGTTTTACACACGTAGCGAAAGAGTACGCGGGTGGCTTTCATTATTAGCGCGGTTTTAGATCAATTTCTCCACATCTGCGCCTTCACACATGCGGCACATATGTGAGAAACCGCGGATGCACTCTGGATGGCTGGTGCATGGGTGCAGCCAACATACGCTGGGGGAAAATCCCACGGGGATCGCGAAATTCAACATTTCTTGCGCTTCCTTTGCAGGCCTTTGCCGCAGCTGCTCGTTCTGTATCATCACGATCATCACGTATGACTGAGTCATTGAAGAATCCTCATTTTTCTTTATTCATCTTGAGAAGATCTCCTTTAGCTTCTTTAGCTTTGCGCACAGACCGGTGAGGCGGTTCCTAGCATTAGCTCTACAAAGGTTAGAAATGAACCTTCTGTCTTTTTAGGTGAGCCAGGATGGCAAAGCTCTGCTGGACGTCCTCCAGAGGCCTCTGAGTCCTGGCAACTCTGAATCGCTGACAGCCACCGCCAATTACTCCAAAGCGGTCAGTACGCTTGTGCCTCTCCGCTTCTTGCAAAAGCAGGAAAGCTAAATGTTTTTTTGGTTGTTTTTACAGGTTCACTGCATTCTGGATGTTGTGCATGAGGTCCTCCACCATCAGCGGCGCCTCGAGAATATCTGGCAGCATCGGAAGGTCCGACTGCACCAGAGGCTGCAGCTGTGCGTCTTTCAGCAAGATGTCCAACAGGTACGCGCACACAAAACCACAAACAACGGGAAGTCCAACAGGCTGGACCAGACCGGGACATCCTGGATGTACGAACAGCCTTTAAACGTTCATGTTTTCAGTTTTGGATTCACAAAAGGGGCTATATGGTGTCAAGGGAACGCCGCTGCGGACCGTTGAGTATCAGCGTGTGACCTAGCACAGACACAGCAGTGGTGTGACCAAAGAATCACCACGACACGCTGGTCCATCTCTGCAGTCTTCCCATCGCAGTTTAGCGCCGCACGCTGTGAAAAAAAAAAACCGAAATCCAATTCTCACAGCAGATCGACGCTCTGCTGGTAGCAAAGCACATATTTCGGAGACTGTGTGGCTTTGGAAAGATGTCAGCAGAGATTCCTGGATACCCTAGCGCTGTATGTTGAATGACATCCATGTGGAGGAGGACAAGGTGGTATTATTTTACTTTCTTATGTGCAATTGTGGGTGGAAAAATGATTCTCCGAGCGCCACTGTTGTATTGAAACCCATGGAATTCCTGTCAAGAAACTGCATGTATGCATGTGTTTTCTATTTTAAATCTTGCGAGGCCGGAGCGCCTCAGCCAAGCCAATATCCTGTCCATTAACAGCCCTGGCCAGGTTAGCTTTAGCGCAGTTATAATTAGGAAACACTGACCACAACCCAACCGCCCCAAATCTGTTTGTAACTCTGGACTGGTACGCCTCTATTACTCAGTAATCCAGTTAAGTAGCCATTAAACACTCTTAATTTTGACTCCTTACCGCTGCATACTTCAGTGTAATGCAGTCGTTACCACAGCCACCGTAAACTTTGGTGGCCAGCAGGGGGGATGGGGGGGTCATGGACAAAAGTTCTTCTGGGAATTCATCAAAAAAGAACTGAGATTTCTGTTTCATTCCTGTTATCTGTTAGTGGAGAAGCGCGCGCTGACATAATCGAAAAGTAACAGCTCATCTTTCCTCCCATTGTTCCCCCCAACACCAGCGCCGTCATCCCAAGTGTTGGAAGCAGAGACGTAACGCTGGCTTCCCGCACACGCAGCCATTTGGTCTCCTTCCCACTCACGAGGGAGTCAAAATAATAAAGTTCTGCCTGATTTTACTTTTCTCCAAGACAGTTTTTGTGCTCTCAGACAGTTCTTGTCATGTCCATGTGCGCTGGAGTGTTTGTTTTTTTTGTTTAACTCGAAGCAGACTTCCTCCGAGGCGTTTTTGGCGTTTTTCCGCATATCCGTCAGTTCCCGCCGCTCATGCTGCAGAGAGAGTTTAGGGCCAGAGTGACAGTCTCCCAATGAGATTTTTATTTGATTCTCTCAATGTATGTGTAATCGAATCTGTCCAGAGGACTGTTAGCTAGGCTGTTGTCACGGGGACAAACACACAAACAAACCAAAATAAACCGCACTAATAACTGAGCATTGCACTAATTGGTGAAAAGTCGTGGCTACTTGATAAGGCTAAAGGAGCTGGCTCGGGGAAAGGTCAAAAAGGTCACGACCTATTAGCGCAGAGAACAGGTCACAGACCTGTGACATATTCCGCACACAGCCACCAGGGGGAGCCAGAAGTTCCGGCTCCACGTTGCTCTCACGCCGTCCTGCCTTATATTCATTGAACGGACTCGAGTCAAACCAGATGGAGGTCACCGTGCGGATGTTTTCTTGTGGAAATCTTTAAAAAAAAAAGCATTTTTTCAGTGCTTTTATTGTGGCGGCCGACCAACGTGTGCGCCGTATTTCCAAACGGGACCCCTGACAGAGAGAAGCACAACATCAAGATGGACTGCAGAACCCGTAAAGAATGGCCCAGTTTGTGCGCCTTTACGCGAGCCAAGAGAGTGTGAGAGAGACAAAGAGACAGAGAGGGAGAAAATAGTGAGGTAATAAGCCATTGTATCACGAGGATATAAATCTGGTAAAGGCCGAGCTTCGCCAAGTTCTAATCTCCATGCATCATTTTCTATGAGGCCCCAGACAGCAGCGCGGCACACGTGGCGACACAGAACAGCTGACAGGCGCACACGGAGGTGGCGGGGAAACAGAGCAAGTGTGAATCCAACCTTATACCAATGGTATATAAATCATTCAAAACGAGGCTGTTTCACCCGCTGTTGTTAGGTAACGGGATATATGTTCCTCCGGAGAGGAAGAGAGCTTCAGCCACTCTGACAGAGAACATGTGCACTGTATGGTTTTGTTTGGCTCTTGGAGCTGCGCATCCAGCTGGAGTTGTCCGTGTCGTGACCTCCGTCCGATCTCTCGGCGGCTCCAGCTGGACCGACTGCGCCGCGGTGATGTCATGAGTTCCATCCAGACAGGCTTCTCTCTGCAAGATCCAGAAACTTTCAGCTTCAGACGACGCTTTAATGTGCTGGTTGGATCTTTTTTAAAAGACGCGTTGAAATCGGAAGCTTAATTGTAATGTTTGAGGTCTGATTTAATACAGTCACGTGTATCCACTTTATTTTATGTTGATTTCATTCATTTTATTCCAATTTTGCTGTTGGGTTTCAGCAGCAGGAGTTGGTAGTCTCTAAAAAATGAAGTTGTTCATGTCAGATCCGTATGTGTGAAAATGTATGTGAGTATAAAGAAAAGGTCAAAGGTCATGCGCTGTTCAGGTCTTGCACATGCAGGGGCCACAGGTGGCTCCTCAGTGAAGCTCAAGCACAGGTCACATTAATGATCCCTAATCCTGTTTATTGTTGAATCCACCTAAAAGGCCCCTGGTTGTTCTGGCTCTGGTTCTCTTGTCTTCTGCACAACGTGTCAGCGTTGACCTAAATTTCCCACACAGATCATGCGGGTTTCATCCCCTCCGTTCCTAATTCATGAGCCCTGAGATGTTTTGGAACGCTGACCTGTAAAACAAAGACGCTGCGTCGGCCTCAGAGCCCGTTTTGGTGACCAGCCTGTTTTGTTCCACGCAGGTGATAGACTGGATCGAGAACCACGGCGAAGCGTTCCTCAGCAAGCACACCGGCGTGGGGAAATCCCTCCACAGAGCCCGGGCCCTCCAGAAAAGACACGACGACTTTGAAGATGTGGCTCAGGTGAGTGCGCCCGCGCTTCTCCCGCCCCCTTCCTCTGGAGCGAGCAGGGCGTCCTCACATGATGCTCGCCACGGTGCAAGTGGCGTCGAGGCGCGTTTGCCTCGCAGACATCTGCAACCAATCTGCCCTGATTAATACCAAATTTCCAAAAACCAGCGTGTCTGGTGATGGCAGGAAGCTCGCAGACGCGCTCCCACCCAGCCATATATGGCCACGAGCCTTTCCTGAGGGATCTGCAGAATCCTGCTCCTGGATTTGAGGAATTCCTCCAATATCACGTAGGGAACAAACCCGCGGCACACTGGGACCAGTTTGAAAAAGCCGAGCAAGGCTGGGACGGGAGTGCCGAGTCAGCGCTGCAGGGGAAGTGGTTTGTTTGCAAATCTGTTTCTTTGGATTCAGTTAGAGCTTTGAAGGCCTTTTAAGTGGATAATTCCTGCTTATTGAGCCTGTCAGATTGTCTGCCTGTATTTGTTTAAACGTCAACAAGCCGTGCGTTGCTGCCTTTGTCCGCTCCTCACTTTTCAAAAGCTCTGAAATCTCGAATTCGATGCCACAAAACTACTGAAACGGTGCTTGGACGGAGAAGGAGACGGGCCCAAATACCTTTACTGAGTTCCTGAAAACAACTACAAGCCCAATTTTATCTCTTTTTGCCTTCTTCCTCCTTCCCACAGCCTCATTTGCTCATGTTTTTGGCTTGAAAAAGGCAAATGCTTCAAATATGTGAGGTTTATGAAGCCCTGAAAGCAGAAAGTGATTTATCAGGGATTTTTGTTTTCTTTTAACACTGAGGTATTTTTCGCCAGCACACATGCAAACTGCTTTGCAAGTCCTTCATTAAAAGCTAAAGCAGCAGCAGACAAAACAGTGTCCAGCCATGAAATGCCGTTTGAAAGGCTTGGGAATTTGCCGTGATGAATGTGCGGCCCTCTGCGTGTTTATTTAAATGCGTCGCTCAGACGACAGGATTTCTGCTCCCAAACAGCCGATTTTCACCGAGCGATGGAATTCCCAAACCAGTGAGGTTGCAGAGGAGTGTGAACCCTCTGGCCGAGTGACTGTAAATCCCATAATGAGTGTGCGATATTGTAATGTGATGTTTACACTCTGGATAAGGATTAACCTAAGACACTTTGGACCGGTGTCATATGGGTCACAAGATCCCTTTTTTCCCTTCATTAACTCTTTACTGATACTAAATCTTCATATACTGAACACGTTTGAGGGTTGCATAAAACAACCAAACACTGTATTTACACCATAGAGTATTTTAAGCATTAAAATGTTTGTCAGAAAAAAGGCAACAATCAATTTTTTGTTGATTCATGCTCAATAAGATCCCCTTCGTGCCGCTTTCCTCTCATGGCAGGGAGGATTCTGCTGGCCTGTCATCTCTTTTCTATAATCCTCTCCTGAACCAAAGCAGATGTACAGTGAAGAGTAATAATCTCATGTTGAATATATTCTTAATCTTCTGCCTAATTCCGCTTAACAAATATCCAAATACCTTAAATTCATATTCTTGTATAATCCAACTTTTCTTCCCTCAGTCAAGCACAACACCCTTAGCCCTCATCTCCGATGTAACGCACTTCCTGAAGTTAAATATTCTAGTGGTAATCCCTCATACTTACCAAAAATAGGCCAGTATTAATCCATTATCTCCTCCTGATGAATGTGGAGAGCTTGAATGGGCGGAGAGGTTTAGGAGATAGAGGTGGAAGTCTTGCTGGTGCTTTACAGAAGCTAAAATGAATAGAACATCTTACAGCTGTGTGTGTGTGTGTGTGTGTGTGTGTGTGAGGTGTACAGGTATGCTTGAAACAACACTTAGAAATAGGCACAACAGCGAAAAAGGAAAATGATTTGCTTTTAAATGGCTGAAACTTCAGGCCATTTTAGCATTGAAGCTCATTCTTGACTGAGGAGCAATCTTGTTGTGATACGTGCAGAATGCGCACGACCGAATCGATGTTTACTCGTGCCTTTAAACAGTGTCTGGTGTTTGTCTGTGTGTGTGTTTCTCTTGCAGAACACATACACCAATGCAGACAAGCTGCTGGAGGCAGCGGAGCAGCTGGCTCAGACCGGAGAGTGCGACCCTGAGGAGATCTACAAGGCAGCCAGACACCTGGAAGTTCGCATCCAGGACTTTGTCCGCAGAGTGGAACACAGGAAGTTACTGCTGGACATGTCCGTCTCCTTCCACACTCACACCAAAGAGGTGAGAGGCGCACAGACGCACGAGGGCGCCCTCTGACAGTGCGGTTCATCAGCCAGCGCCTTTAAAACAAGCACCCTTTTAAATCAACACTTTCTCGGTGTGTCCAGCTGTGGTCATGGATGGAGGAGCTGCAGAAACAGCTGCTGGACGACGTGAGCTGCGACTCGGTGGACTCGGTTCAGAGTCTGATTCAGCAGTTTCAGCAGCAGCAGACCGCCACGCTGGAGGCGACCCTGAATGTCATTAAAGAGGGAGAGGAGCTGATACAACAGCTCAGGTGAGCGTGAAATTCACCTTAGCATTCGTGGCGGCGTTTTGGGAAGATAAAACATTCATGCGGGCCTGGGTGATGATATTAATATTCATAGGATTATTAGAGAGGGATGGAGTTGATGCAGCTGCTTGGGTAAAACTTATCCACCTCATTAAAAAGTCAATTTCAGGTTAAGATCCCAAACATTCCATTTAATTTGATTTCTGCAGAGATGCAGCCATGTCGACCAACAAGACGCCCCACTGCAGTTCTATTGCCCACATCCAGGGGGTGCTACAGCAGCTGGACGAGGCCCAGGGCCAGATGGAGGAACTGTTCCACGAACGCAAAATCAAGCTGGACATCTTTCTCCAGCTGCGCATATTCGAGCAATACACGATAGAGGTGAGAGAGGCCACATTTGTCTGGTCTCAGAAGGTGTTCAGGGCTTCACATTTGCTCCCCTTGGCCGCCGCCGCAGGTCACGGCTGAATTAGACGCCTGGAAGGAAGATCTGTCTCGCCAGCTGAGCGACGTCGGTCGCTCGGGCAGCATCAGCGGCAGCAGCAGCGGCGGGAGCAGCGCCTCATCTGGCAGCGCGGAGGACATCAGCCTAGCGGAGCAGCGGCTTAAGAGACACGCAGAGCGCAAGGCAGCCATGAACAACATGACCTACGAAGTGATGCAGCAGGGTCAGGACCTGCACCAGTACATCATGGAGGTCCAGGCTTCAGGTAAAGAGATCAAGAGAGGCCCTTCGTTTCAGTACAACAGAGGGAAGAAACAGCTGTTGTTGGTTCTAAAATGGCTGGCGTGTGTGCAGGGATCGAGCTGACGGGAGAAAAAGACATGGACCTGGCCTCTCAGGTCCAGGAGCTGCTGGAGTTCCTCCACGAGAAGCAACAGGAGGTGGATCTGAACGCACAGCACACGCACACGCGCCTGGAACAGACCCTGCAGCTGCGCCACCTACAGGCCGAGGTCAAGCAGGTAAATGGACGCTGACGCGGAACCGTCCAGTCGGAGTGGCCCAGCCGCCCGCGCTTGCACGCTTCTGCGATCAGCAAAAAAATGCAGCACTTAGAAAACTCTTCACAGCTAACACAAACAGAAATCACTGTGACAACAGAATCCGTTTCCAGATGCTACCACACACACACACACACACACACACACACAGGAGATCCTCAATTCCTCCACTTACATCAGATCGTGGAACACAACAGTGTTTGTTGTTCTGTTCCTGCACCAGATGGGACTAATACCCTAAAAGGAATTGGTATGTTTCTTTGATTGCCTAAATGGATTTAATTATCACAACCTAAGGAAAACAGAGTGGGAATCAGGTTGGAGCAGCTCTGCCATACTGGAGAAGTGACGCTAATGAGACTCCATCAATCTCTTTAACCTCCAGCTTACACGAAGGAAAGAGAATATGAACATGCTGCGAACAAACGGAAGTGTAGAGCTGCTGCGTCCCGGGGATGCAGCTGAATAATTAATGAGGTTTATGACAACAGCAAATACATTGCACACACAAACGTACCTGCTCAACCCTCTTCCTGGACTCATGTGGTGAGATGCAGCTGATTGGAGTGAGACAACACCATATTGATTGTAGATTAATATGTATAAATAATATACAGTGAGTGCCTTATTAAAAGACACGGCAGAGGTGAAGCTTAGATAGAGATCCTGCACATTTCCCACTTATTTTGCGTCTTCTTGCTCCTCTGGCCTGTTTTGTCTGTCTATACTGCCCCCTAGTGTTGCCTTTGGCCACATTTCACACCCTGTGTCGCTCAACCTGAATGTAAAGAATGCACGCGTGCTCGCTCGGTGGCTTTGACTGACGTCCTGTCGCTGTGTCTCCCTTTAGGTGCTGGGTTGGATCCGAAACGGCGAGTCCATGTTGAATGCCAGCATGGTGAACGCCAGCTCGCTGTCTGAAGCGGAGCAGCTGCAGAGGGAGCACGAGCAGTTCCAGATGGCCATTGAGGTACGTGCCCCCTGACACAGGCGTAGCATCGCTGCGGTCCGCTGTAGCTCAGCATGGCGTTTATATCAGCGTGCGTTCGTTTGGACGTGCGTCCTCCATCAGATGACAGAAGTCTGTGGATGAACCAGTGAGCTGAACGTGGTGAAACTAATGAGACGTGCTGCGTGTTCTTTCTCCTGCAGTCTCTCTTTCATGCTAACTCCCTGCAGAAGACTCATCAGAGCGCTCTGCAGGTCCAGCAGAAGGCAGAGGTAACTGTAGGATGTTTATCATAATAACACGTCCGCCGTCGCCGCCGTCTGACCCGGCTTCCATCTCCTGCTCCAGATGATGTTGCAGGCAGGACACTACGATCCAGAGGCGATACGCAACTGCGCGGAGAAGGTGGCCGTTCACTGGCAGCAGCTGATGCTGAAGATGGAGGACCGCCTGAAGCTGGTCAACGCCTCCGTGGCCTTCTACAAGACATCGGAGCAGGTTGGCACTGGAAGGACTCTGAGCGGGAGGTGGCTCCGACCCCCGTTAACGTGACTGTCGTCGCTCTCCAGGTGTGCAGCGTGTTGGAGAGCCTGGAGCAGGAGTATCGCCGCGATGAAGACTGGTGCGGGAGCCACGACAAACTGGGAACGTCATCCGACAGCGACCACCTTCTACCTCTGATCAGTAAACACCTGGAGCAGAAAGAAGCCTTCCTCAAGGTCCTTTACCCACATTTGACTGTCGTTCAAACAGATCTCAGGGCAGAAATATGAGGCATTCAAAGCTTTTCATGAGATTTATGCTGCACGATTAAACAACTCGGAGTCCTGGTTTGTTGTGGCACTCTCATAAGCATCATCTCCTCGTGCTCCAGGCGTGCACGCTGGCCCGCAGGAACGCCGAGGTGTTTCTCAAGTACATCCACAGGAACAACGTGGGCATGCCTGGCGCCACCAGTCATGCCAGAGGCCCAGAACAACAAGTTAAAGGTCAGTTCTGCTGATACCAGGACAGAAAGAACTGAAGCTCTCGTCTGCTGAGTCTTTGCAGCATAGAAAGATATGCTGCCTTTTTACTACGCCTCTAATATCGTGGTGACACGGACAGATTTGCCCCAGGTGATAAATGAGACCGGTTGTGCTTTATAGTGATCAAACGATTAAACAGGTCTCCCTGTGCGTGTGTGTGTGTGTGTGTGTGTAGCCATTCTGAATGAACTACTGCAAAGAGAGAACAGAGTCCTCCACTTCTGGACCTTAAAGAAAAGGAGGCTGGACCAGTGTCAGCAGTTCGTGGTCTTTGAACGCAGCGCAAAACAGGTTAATGGGTTTCAACATTAATATTCCCTAATGGGAAGAGGCGGGATTAAATTGTGTTCTAAATTAGAGCCCTTGCGCAGCACTCATGAGACCTCTTGTGCGTGTGTGTGTGTGTGTGTGTGTGTGTGTGTATGTATACAGGCCCTGGACTGGATCCAGGAGACAGGTGAAGTTTACCTGGCGACACACACGTCGCCTGGCGACAGCAGCGAGGAGACGCAGCAGCTCCTCAGTGACTACCATCACTTCAGACTGTCTGCGAAGGTAACAGATAGTCACGCAGCTGCCTTGGAATCCGGTCAGATTTTAAAATTAAATTCCAAACGACTGTTTAAAACACAGTGAAAACAAATTGAAAATAAGCAAATGGAGTCCACTAATTCAACTGATTTCTACATTTCGTTTCAATTTCCAACCCAAAACCAAGTTTGTGATGAGGACACCGCACGCGTCAGCGGCTGGTCCAGGTCAACTGTAGCGATTGTTGTTTTAACAGCAAACCAAGGACAAAGTGAAGCTGCTGATCCAGCTGGCGGACAACTTGGTGGAGAAAGGCCACGCGCACGTGACTGAGCTGAAGCGCTGGGTGAGCACGGTGGACCGCCGGTACCGGGACTTCTCGCTGCGCATGGCTAAATACCAGGAGAGCCTGGAGAGGAGCCTGGGCGTCAGCTCTGAGGTGAAAACACGCATTTCCAACATAAATACGGTTATGTAGATGATGGAACACGCTTGATTTGATTTAATTTTTAATTTGCTCTGCAGGACACCAAAGATCTGGAGCTGGACATTATTCCCGCCAGCCTGACAGACGACCAAGCAGTAAAACTTCGGGATCCCAACCATGAAGTCAATGAGGAAAAGAGGAAGTCTGCACGGAAGAAGGAGTGAGATGATGAATCTGACGGCAGCCTCTGATTGATCTTCTTCTTTGGTCCAGCTCTGTGGTGTTTAATCACAACCGTTGTCCTGGCGCAGGTTCATCATGGCCGAGCTGCTGCAGACAGAGAAGACCTACGTCAGAGACCTCCAGGAGTGTCTGGAGGTGAGAATGAACCCTTTGAAAAGCTCCGAGTAAAATACAAGAATGCCTGAATGTGCCTGTCTGTCAGACCTACCTGTGGGAGATGACCAATGGCGTGGAGGAGATTCCTCCAGGCATCGCCAACAAGGAGCATATCATCTTTGGCAACATGCAGGACATTTATGACTTTCATAACAAGTGAGAGACACTTTAAATTCTCCTCGTACTGCTGCCCAAGTACACAGTACGTCATGTCTTGTCTTCCATGTTTACATCTTTGCAGTATTTTCTTGAAGGAGCTCATCAACTATGAGCAGCTACCAGAGGACGTGGGTCACTGCTTCGTCACCTGGGTGAGCGTTAGCATTTAATTCTGGATACTTCTTTAGATTTTGATGGTGGTGAATACTTACCCTTCTACTTTTTTTCCCCAGGCTGATAAATTCCACATCTATGTAGATTACTGTAAGAATAAACCAGACTCCAGTCAGCTCATACTGGAGCAGGCTGGCACCTTCTTTGATGTAAGTGGAGCAAAGCATGTGTCTGATCATCGTGATGCACGAATCAGGGGTCAAAAACTCTTTAATTACCGTAATTGTTAATTATTCAATGAAACAATTTGGTTAAAAAAATGGCAACGTGTAATTCCGATGCTTGCCACTAGGTGGTACCATTTCAACGCCTGAAATGCGCCTATGAGCAGAACTTTTGAAAACTTTTTGAAAATTTGCATCGTTTTTCTTGTGGTTGGGTTTTTGCTTTAATTTCATCGGCGTGTTTTAAAACAGGACATCCAGCAGCGACGTGGTTTGGCTAACTCCATCTCATCCTACCTCATCAAACCAGTCCAGAGGATTACCAAATACCAACTACTGCTTAAGGTGGACGCTAACAGATAAGCCCAACCATTTTCTGTGTTCTCTTCACATGCAATTACATTTTCTTGTTCTCCCACAGGAACTACTGTCTTGCTGTGAGGAGGGTAAAGGGGAGATTAAAGATGGCCTGGAGGTGATGCTCGGTGTTCCGAAGAGAGCTAATGATGCCATGCATTTGGCCATGTTGGAGGGTAAATGAGTGTGGACAGTTCTGATCTGAACCGTTTCTTAGATTTGTTTTTCTTTTCTTAAAATGCCATTTGAAACTAGCCCAAAAATAACCATTTATTTGTGTTTGACCCGTTTTGTCCTGACGAGCGTGAGTTAGCCTTGTACTGACGTCGCATCTTTCTTTTTTTTTTTCGCTTCTCCTCCCTTCCCTCAGGGTTCGAGGAGAACCTGGAAGTGCAGGGCGAGCTCATCCTGCAGGACAGTTTCCAGGTTTGGGATCCTCGCTCGCTGATCAGGAAGGGAAGAGATCGACACCTCTTCCTCTTTGAGTTCTCACTGGTCTTTAGCAAAGAGATAAAGGACTCAGCCGGCAGAACCAAGTACCAATACAAGAACAGACTACTGGTGGGTGTTCTATTCCGTGCTATTTTCATCATGTTTATGCTAAAGTGCAGCAGGTGCGTTGCTTCAGGTCACCGGCCGACTGATGGCTGGTGTTTTATCTTTTAATCCTCTGTGTGTTTGCACATAAGGCAGCTGTGTTTTCCACACATGTCACTGTTACATTTATCCTGTTCTCTTGACATCTCGCAGACCTCGGAGCTGGGAGTGACCGAGCACATCGAGGGCGATCCCTGTAAGTTTGCTCTGTGGGCAGGAAGAACCCCGTCCTCAGACAATAAAACTGTCCTAAAGGTACTTTTTAAACTGATATAAAAGTTGTCGCTTCTGTTGTGTTTATTTGCCGTCCATCTGATGGTTGTTTAATCATTTTCCCTCCAGGCCACCAGTATGGAAGCGAAGCAGGAGTGGATCAAAAACATCCGGGAGGTGATCCAGGAGAGGATGACCCACCTGAAGGGGGCGCTGAAGGAGCCTCTTCATCTGCCGAAAACACCAGCGCTGGCCAAACCCAGGAACAACGCCAAGAGGTGAGCGACAGCGGAATATTAACGAAGCTCTTCAGCTCGGTTCCTGCTTACATCAAATGCTGAGCTTCATTCAGCATTAATATCAGTCAAATATCAGTCGCATACTTTTGAGTCAACCACGATGTCACAGACACATCAAATGATTGTCATTAGTGACTGAAAAGTGAGTTGTTAATCAGAGTGTTCGAGGTGAAGCGAGAGTGATCAGGCCTCACACGTGGTCCCAACAAAAAACTAATATTGTGCCTTTTCTCAGGGAGGGAGGCGAAGACGGAGACAGCCAGGGCGACGGCAGCAGCCAACCAGACACCATCTCCATCGCCTCCAGGACGTCCCAGAACACCGTGGACAGCGACAAGGTAGAAGACGCGGATCCGTGACGAGCTGACGGCGCACAGCTGTCCCAGCCCTACGGGGTTTCCCACGCACTTACTATGAGTGCTAGCAGGGGCCGCGCGAGGCCACAGTTGCAGCCAGACCCGGGCTGGGGTCTGGTGTGTTTTTGTGGAAGCTTCAGGTCAGAATGATGGTGTCTTGAAGCGTGTGTGAGGGGAGGTGTCGTCCACAATGTGACCTCACCAACAGAGAAGGAGTTAGTGATGAAAGGCCTCTTCAGGTTGTGTGCAAACGAGGCGCACCGGGCAGCCCCTCGCATCCAAGTAAGCCTGTTTTTAACCTTCAGCGGAGCTCAGCTCACGATTTCAGACATGAAACGTTTCGCCCATTATTATATACATCATTATATAAGTTTTGGGATATAAAATGACATTTTTTTTTTATGAAATAGGATGCATATGAGCGAGGAGTGTTCGGCTTTAAGGGGCTAAAGGTTTGGCTGGTCTGAGTCTACATTTTATTAGCTGGTTTAAATCAAACTGGTTGTTGGCAGGTGCTGCCTCCATTTGCCACACACGCACACACGCGCACACACACGCACACACACGCACACACACGCACACACACGCCTATGTAGGACCCAAGCAGATGTCAGTCATGGCCTCCCACTGTAGGGTTACACAGCATGGCCTTTTCACCGTGCAACCCCACGCCTACACACTACCCGGTTCTAAATGTCACCAACACACACACACACACACACACACAGGCTCCTGTTTGACTCGATCGGGAATGATCCAGTTGTGTGTCGAGTTTCTCGGCCTGATAACTGATGTATATTCTAAATGTGTTGCAGTGCGCGTTAGCGTGGATGCATATTCACGCAGCTCTAACGGCCTTAAATGTTATTTACGTTTTCCTGTTTTCCCACCTCTTCGTCTCCAACGTAAACACGGTGATGAATTTTCCCAGCCTGTGCCGAGTGTGGGCGTACTGTTGTTCCGCTCCTGTTTGTTGTTGCTCGGATTTAGAAAATTCTGGCTTTGGCTATTTTTGGTGGGACTTTTTTTTTGAGGGGGGGGGTTCTGCTGTCCTGAAAGCATCAAATAGAGAAAAAAAAGGAGAGGAGTTCTGTTTTGTTTCTGTCTTGGATTGCTCCTTATTAAATCTGCTGATGCAGCACTTTTCGCTGTCTTCTGCCTCGCTGCAACTGGCTGCAGAATCTTTCATGCTGGGCTGTTAAATTTTGGCTCCACCCCCCCTTTTATTGGTATCATATGTCATATTCTGGCCCACTGAGCCCGCGAGGCGTGCTGAAGGTCCATAGTGTCTCCGGCAGCCTCGCACCGAGTCTTTAAAATGACCCTCTGCCACAAGATTCCCCCCCAAATACCCCCCTTGTTTCTGTCACTCTCCATCTCCCCCACTGGTCGCTATGATGGCTGCCCAGAAGTGGCTTAGTCAGATGTTCCAGTGCCCGCCTGTGTCTGGTGGATCTACTGTACTCTGTGTGTAGACAGGGTGGGACGCCTCTCTGGTGGTTTTGGATTTACACGACACCCCCCCCCCCACCCCCCACCCCCCCCCTTTGGCGTTATTGTAGCATTTGCAGTGTTGTTGAATCTGAACTTTGCGACCTCAGAGTAGCGGTTTTAGGCAAAATATAGAGCGTTGGTTTGCAGACACCACAAAAACAGCAGCACTTATGTAACTTGCACAACCGTCTGTGGCCCCTGAAGACGGGCCAGGTTTACATTTATCTACAAAGGCAAGATCCCCCCCCCCGGTTTTATGGTTTTCAAAGGCGGCTCTGGGACAATTATTCAGAGTTGTTGGTGCAGTGACGGCCAGGATGCGACATGTTCTGCTACTTATTTATTTTATTATTTTTGGCACCGTGAGTCAGCAGCGGTTCAGTCTGTTATTTAAAGCGTCGTTCCTGTGGTTGGCTGTTTGGCACCACACACGCCCCAACGCTGTAGGTCACATGGGCACTTTAGAGGCTCTTTCCTTTGGATTAATTGGTCTTCCTCATTGTCCCTAATTGTCCTGCCAGAGAATCATCTCAGCGTCAGTGACGCAACTTCTGTCACCAGGAATCAGACCTGTACACAGTGTCTGTACAGGTCTGACTCCTGGTGTGTACAGTCACATCACCCCAGCTGAAGGGCTGTAGGAGCGGCTGTGATCGTCACCCCCGTCCTGACATCCGCCGCTCACACCACACTTGTGTGTCCTCGGAATCAGATGCATTCAGGGTCAGGTTCAGAAGTCGTAGAGAGGACTTGTGTCCCTCACGCTCGGACACACAGCGCAGTGTTCTGCAGGAGCATCGAGAGGGAAGTGCAGCCTTGTTTTTCACATTTATGCCAGCTTGTGTGTGTGTGTGTGTGTGTGTGTGTGTGTGTGTGAGTGAGTGAGTGTGTGTGTGATTGCCTGATGAGAGGACGTCGAGGACAGAGGAATTTTAGTTCTGGCTGCAAGGCTTTTTGGAAACTCAAACATTCCGGTATGTAGAAGATTAAAATAAATGTTTAAATCCAGTGTTGGTGGCAAAAGTGCATTTTCTTAGATCTACTGAAATTATACACATGCATAAAACCCCCTGTTTTTTTAGATCATTGCTGCCACTATGAAGGTTCAGAGGGAATATGTTTTAGATTGACACCTAATTTTATTGATGACGGCCTGGGAGGATCGTTAAACACGTGTTTTTCTTTTTTTTGGGAACATTGGAGAATTTTTGAATAGTTAGCTATCCATTTAAGTGGCCATCCCTAACACACACACACACACACACACACTCACACACACACACACACACACAGACACAGCAAGTATAGTCTTGCTCCCATCAAAAAGCTGTTTGTTCAGAGAGAGAGAGAGAGAGTGAAGCGGAGGGTGAGAGGGACAGCGTGAGGGCGTGTTTGTGTGTGTGTCAGAGACACAAGCGAGCGGGTTGCCGGAGACGGAGGGAGCGACAGAGAGAGACAGAAGAGCAGAGGTCGACATGCCAAAGTGGATGAGTTTTAAACTGTTCAAAGAGAGCAGCAGAGTGAGTACCATCTGCTGGGCTACACACTCCACCTGTAGCTGGGCCACCACGACACACACGCCGCCTCTTCTCATCTCAGGAATGTTTTTAATCCACTTATGCTGCAATACAACCAAAAGTAAAATAAAATGGAAATAGAAGCAACTTTATACCAGAACGACCTTTTGTTATCAGTTTCTGGCTTTTGGAAAAGCTGCTTTTAAGCTACTTTTGTTATAGGATATGATTTGTTCTGTTATTATTATTATTATTGCTGCTGCTGCCACAGACCAAAACTGCATGTAGAATTATCGTATTTAAATCCTCCCTAACGGCACCGGTCTCTCCAAACCTCTGTTTTTAATTCTCCCTGCACACTCCTGTTTTGACGGGAGCCGCCGGGAGATTTTTCACTTGGCTGAAGCTTTGATCATTGTCCAAAGGTGTGTGAAATCAAGATGTGGTTGCATCACTGAAGACGCGCGCGTATGAAGAGTTTTGACTGCTTTTCCGTTCATTCTCGACATCTTTCGGCTTGACCAGTGATTCAGATGCTAATCCGGATCATACGTGTTGTTGACATTCACTTAGTGTGCTGGACAGTTTGGCCACGGGTGAGTGTGTGTGTGTGTGTGTGTGTGTGTGTGTGTGTGTGTGTGTGTGTGTGTGCGTGCGTGTGTGGGTGTGTGAGTGGGTGAGTGAGTGAGTGGGTGGTTAATGGTTAAACGGGGCGGGTACGTGTGATGCGGACAGACAGGAAGCAGACCATTAGCTGCCTCTGACTGGATAAATGAAATGGGAGCGTGCAGACATGAATGGACTTGGTCTATTCCAGATTATCTGGGAGGTTCTGGATTAACTGACTATAATCCTTTTTAACTGCAAAGACTCACAGAAACTGTAGGATTGTGAAATGAGCTGTATTTCGTCCAGGATTTGGAGTCCCACCCTGTCATTTTCCCAGTGTCGGGAGTTTCTCTGTTGTTGAAGACTGAAAATAGAGAAATGCTTTGCAGCCATTCCATGTTGAATAAAAGAAGGATTTTGCTTTTAGCATTAAATGAATTATTTTACGGTCCTTTTCGTTTCGGATCTTGTCTCAAAGTTGATCTCTTGTTGCATCACAGCGAGCAGCAGTGGACTGAGCCTCAGACTCGATGGAGGTTTTTTACTCTGGTTACTTTATTCATCTCCATTTGTTATTCTAAACTGGTTTGACTGGATGTGGTCTTAGTCTAGAAGGATGCAGTGAACCAGAGACATGTTGCTAGGGAAGCTCTGTGGAGAAATGCTCCTGAGGAAGTCTTGTCCTACAGCTGCAGCGGCTTTGGTGCGAATATGCAGCCCTTGTTTTTAATTAAAAGCCTCATTGGTGTCTTTAACTGGGTCCTGTGGTTGCCACGCTGGTGACTGACACCGATGCAGCCGTAACAAATCCCCCCCGGTTCACCAGGGATCACCAAACTAATGTTTCCTTCCCTTCCTGCCGCGTGCATGACGTCACATCCAGGAGTTGAAGCCGATCACAAAACCTCGGAGAATCATCCGGGAATCCGTATTAGGATCGATACTGACACACAACTTTGCCCTGAAAGAAAAATACCCTGGAAATGTCTGCGGTTTGCTGACGAGTCCTGAATGTCCTGAATGTCCTAAATGTCCTGGGCCAGCTTGGAGGACGCCGTGGTTCAGCTGCTGATGATTGAGGAGGCGTATATTTCTTTTATTGCTCAAGGCGATCCTCCCCTGCTCCAACATATGACCATCACAAGCTGGTGTGCAAAAAAATAGGTCATATGACGGAGCACAAGACACACCTTCACACACACCCACGCACGCAGAGTCCGAGTGTTACTGAAAATGATGGCGGGTTTTCCTGTGGAATCATTTCCCTGTGATCCAGATCTGGGCAGTGTTTGTTGGGAAGCAGCAGTAAAACCCTTTAGAACGTCTCCTTCCTCTACAGTTTGGCCTCGGAGGTGCTCATTCAGCCTGATTAGAGGTTTCATCAGGAGAGCACGTGGGCGGCCGTGCGCGTGACTCCCATAATGTGTGACAGTGAAGGTGGAGATCCAGATCAGAGCGGTTCTGTCTCAAGACGGTGCGGGAGGCCGTTGCCAGATGATGTCATCGGGCTGTTTCATGGCGTTGCCAACAGACGAGCTCCAGTGTGAATCCAATTGCAATAAATGGCAATAAATTAATATCTCATGTGGCAAGTTAACAAGCCAGCAGTTGTGCGAGCTGCTCTGTGGGCAACACTTCGCTTCTGAGGGCTGAGCTCCACATTTCCAACCGCATGTGTGAAGAAATGTGGGCCAGTTAAATCAAAGTGTGTTAAAATCACAGATCAGAATTGCATTTGGAGTCTGACACCCCAAGAGCCAGCGGGGTCTCTCCCGTTAGTCAGTCTGGCACAAAGATTAAGATGCAGAAGACGGAAGGTTCCCTCGGTGAGGCGACGGGGTTTAACTGCTGCTACGTCGCCGTAGTCTGCCCGAGCAGATCAAAATAAAATAAATAAGGAGACGTCTGATCCACACCTGTACATGGCTGTTTATTACGTGTGTGTGTGCGTGCGTGTGCGTTTGTCTGGCCATCTGTCTTGTATAAACTCACCTGAATTTCTATAGAAACGGGGTTGTGTGTTGCTAGGAGATCATTGGCCTGGCCGACAGACAGACACACGCACGCACGCACTCGCACACATACTGTACACACACGTTAACACACCGTGACATTTCCAAAGACAATGACAAACAAGTTACGGGGGAGTCGACCCGTAGTTTTCTACAGCATTAATGATGCGACCATTGTGAGCAGGTGTCCGTTTGCTCTCCACAAACAGGGTTTAGTCCTAAAAAAACGTGCACGTGATGCTGCGAAAGCTGACTAAAACGTGGCGGCGCGACGCCCATAATCATTAACCGACATGCTTAAAACGACTGCTCGGAATAATGACGTCACGCAGCGCACGAAGCCAAACACTATAGGACAACCTACAGATCTTCTCGGAGGATTACGCAACGCGGCGTCTACTCTCGACACCCCCTGATGGACGGCCGTGTTTGGGTGTTTACTGTTTCCAAATAAATGATATATGAACTGTGTTGGCCGGCGCGCATGTCCACTTTAGGTTTGCACTAATTGGATGTGAGTTTGGAAGGCTTGGTGTGCGGATTATATAAGGCTGACGAATGTAATTACAGCTCTTTTGTTTGTGTCCCTGTGGTGTCTCAGCAGATTTCAATCATTTCCACTTCGAAAACAACGCTTCAGTTTAATTTTACGGGTGTGCAGGAGCAGCCCTGCTCTGTTCTGAGACTTTCTCCTACAACTTTCTTTCCCCCCCTTCGCGTTTGCTGCGTCTGTTTGTTGTGAAACCATGTCCACATGGTTCTGGTTCATCCTGTTCCCCCAGCCCGTAGAACATTTACACCACCCGAAAGCACTTTCTCGCCTTCAGATCCGAAAAGCAAAGTTTACTCAGTGATGAAAGCCCTCTGCGTTTGCTGACGGTGCAGTTGGTAGCTCAGGTGAATCGTGGGATCTATTTTTTTAATCAAATACTAAAAGATATAAAAATAAAGAATGTTTTCAAAGCCAGATGCTGGGAAAAGATTAAAACAGTCATAATAATGCTTAAAGTGTCATCCTGGAGTTGATTAAATAGAGCCATAATGAGGTTTAATGTGTGTTTTTGCCTTGAAAACTCCTGAAGGTGTTCTCATTAATATATTAATGGAAAATTCACATGATGTCTCTGTCTTTGCAGCTCTCTGGGGGATGTGAGCTGACAGTTGCCCTCCATGACTTTACAGCAGGATGCAGCACAGAGCTGTCTGTCTGCACCGGTGAGGGGAAAAAGTGTTCTCTTTTTAATGAAGACGTTATCAAGCAAACTGATGCCTGAACGGTACACTGCTCTCTCCCACAGGCCAGACGGTCGAACTGTTGGAACGGCCGAGCGAGCGCCCCGGTTGGTGTCTGGTCCGAACCACAGAGCGTAGCCCGCCGCAGGAAGGACTAGTTCCCAGCTCGGTGCTCTGTGTGTCCCACTCTCGCTCCAGCGTGGAGATGGACTGCTTCTTCAGCTCCGGGAAAGGTAAGAAGGACAAAACTGAAGTCCAGATTAATTCAGGATTCATTCTTTTTGCATGAAGTAGCGTCAGGAACTTTTTTTATTTGTTAAATTCCAGTCCAATATTGGAGTTCATCTCTCAATCCCTGCTTTCACAAGGCAACACTTCATACAGAAAATCTGAGGAGAATAAATACTCGAGTCCCCAGAGAGCATTAGTAGGCAGAAACCAGCTTTTGGCTAAAATATTAAAGGCGCTCACAACTAATGTGTGCGATCAAGTGTTTGTTTCTTGAGGAGACGTTACACAACTGAAGACACAAGACAGGAAAGAACACAGCCAGAGGACAGAGATAATGATGATTTATAAAATGAGCAGACTGACATTTAGCAGACTTGAAGTCTGAAAGAGTCGATAGAGGATTTAATCTATGAGCTCTGTATAAGTGCTCAGACAGGAGACAGATCATGGTTAAATCATGCCGGTAATGGTTAAATTACTAGCTAATGACTGTCACCATGTCATAACTTGAGCTCTTTAAATGTATTTTGTTTGTTTGTTTGATTTATAGTTCTGATTTATTATTTGCAGTCCGTTTAAAAAATACTCCACCCTAAAATCGACTTAATTCAATGCATAATGTTGTCAGATATTCTCTGAGGAAGTTCGTTTAATCATTATCCTGCAGAGGGAAAAGCAGGAAACGCGATACTGACCTCTACTGGACAAATGGAGACACTGCAATCAGACCTGCGCCTTCTCCAAACAGGAAATATCCTATTTTTATTGTGACTGCCCATGTCATAGTCATTTGAACATCCCCACACACATGTTACATATATGATGGTGATCAGAAAGTGTGTTTCTCAGTGTATTATGGGACAGAAGAAGCACACACACACATCCTTTCTTTCTTATCTGTGTGCTCTAAATACCAGACTTTGAGCAGTGGCCATAAACTTCCTCCTACAAGCCTGCGCACTTATGTCTTGCTTGGGTTATAAACATGATGGGGTTTGATCTGTGGGAGAGATTCTTTGTTCGTGCATGTCACACACACACACACGCGCGCACACGGACACACACAGATCAGCTGATGTTCTGCTGCTGCCACGCTGTGTTTGATGAAATGGTCTTTTTGTGTATCTGTAAAATGTAAATGGGCAACTGCAGGAGCCGCAAAATGGGAATAGATTTGACTTATTTGTCCATATTTGCTTTTGCGTAACTTTAAATTCTAATTCTTTGATTGTCAGAATAAGGAGAATATAACACAGGACACTAGAGGGTCATATCAATGTAACATTCAAAACTCCAACTATGAAGAGCTAGTGCTAACTTGTGCCTTTCAAGCTAGACGTCTTATGCCCCGTCACCATGCCCGCGTGTGTGCACGTGTGGGTCTTGTGATGTTTCTATAGTGAGCCTCCTTGTCTCATCTGAACATTTATGAAGACAGTAAAGCAACAAACAGCGGTTCTCTCTTGTGAGAACCTCTTGCACAAATTCCAGCCGAGCTGTTTAGATAAATTAGAGCTTAGAGCTTTTTTGTCAATAATGCACATTAGTACACTTACGGTTCCGGTGTCGCCTGTGTGACTGTCCGTCTGTCTTCATGACCGTCCCTGTTGCAGCTGTACACAACATTGAGGTGTCTCGGCTCAATCTTTCAGAACCCATATGAGTGATTTACTCTGCAGGATCTGTAAACATCCGCCCCAAAATGCTCCTAATCATTAATAATACATTTCTAATTGGAAATTGCTTCATTTGGGTTTAAAACCCATTTTGAGAAGTCCACTGTTTTCAGATCACTGTTTTGCGTGATGCTGCATGCACATAACATGATACCAGCTCGTGTAGCTTAACTCCTATAGGATGAATAAATGCAGACTGGACTTAAAGTGGGACACTGCAGAGAAACCCAACTGCTGGACAGCACTTTATCTAGGCTAAGTGCATGTGCTGATGTCTTACCTGCTGCTGCAGCATCCAGCACACACACCTAAATAGGAAGCATCGGCGCCGACTGAGGTCTGTGCTCAGCGGGGTGGTGAATAATGCACAGTATAAGAATGGAGCAAAATGGCCTGAATGTAAGTCAACAGTTCCAATGTTACCATGGCGGCATCCTCTTTGCCATCTTCTGGCAATATTAAGGTTACAGCTGGAATTCAGCATCAGATTCAGTCAGTCTGCTTACAGATGTCTTTGGCAAACACTTTTATTCACTCCAGCGGGCTGTTTGGGAGGGGGCGTGTGATTAGTTCTGCGTGTTGTGGAAGGTTCTCGTGTCAGCTGAGCAGATGGGACACATGGTGGCACACTGGATCCATTATCTACTGTTTGTTGTGCACTTTTAGATGTTTCTGTGCACAGCCACATTACTGCGCTCTACAAAAGTTGTATTGGTTGTTATAGCACAGTTTGTGTTCATGCTTTTTTGAGCCTTTGCGTTCAGTTAGACTCTGTCCAGGAGGCCAAAACTATTCACACCGTCTCATTCTGATACCTGCATCTTGGTCTGAGGCCACCTGCTGAGCTGAACTTGCACTTTGACCCCCCAGTAACAGGGGCAGGTGGGGCTAATCTGCCCATTGCAGCCCACCACCAGCAGTGGAGATGTTTGAACCTGTTTTTGTGCTTCAAAAAGTCTCTATAAGGATGAACCTGTCCAGAACAACCTCGTGGTTCTGCTAATTAGATACAAGTTTTTAATGGAAAGCACTAAAACGATACCTTTTCTTCAATCACACACTACAGCAGTGTTTTTATGTCAGCGTGGATCACAGGAACGACTGTCTGGTGGTTTAATACTAATCCTGATTTAATCACCAATTAAGCAGTTCCATATGTGTTTACTGCCCCTTAAAACTCGCGGGAGCATCAAGTTCCGCCGTTACTACGGCAGAACGGTAACGCTCCCCCCACTGGAAAAGGTTCGGGAGAAACGTTGTCACTTAAATGACAGCACAAAACCACACGTGGCGCCGAAACCTGAGTCCCGGCTCCCCGAACCAACACAAGAGCCCCCGCAATAATTAAAAGTGACTTCGTTTCCAGACTACTGAAGTATGTTTGCGTGGGAGGGAGGGAGGGAGAGAAACCCGACAATATGTCAATTTAAAAAAATGTCTGTCTCTGCGTGTGTGTGTGTGTGTGTGTGTGTGTGTGTGTGCTCCTCCTCTCTTTGCTCCTCCCACCTCATTTGCTCTCCCGTCTCTCTCTGATGAATCTCAGCAGTGTAGAGGTGAAGCTCTCAGCGTACACACACAGTCCACGTGCTGACTCGGATGGTCAGTTAGCGAGTTAGCGAGTTAGAGAAAGGTGTGTGTGTTGCATGTGTGTGACAGGTGTGTGAGTGTAGGATGTGTGTGTGAGCCAGAATGGAGCGAGCCCGGCATTGCTGTGGATGGATCCTCGCCCGCTGCTGCTGCTGCTGCTACAATGGTACAGGTGGGACGTGTGTGTGTGTGTGTGTCTGTGTGTGTTTGCTGAGCTTGTGTTTAAGAATGAAGCCAAGTTTGCAGTGACACAAACCAGCCACTTTGGTTGCACTTGTCGAGTAAATGTGATGTATGTTTTGGAGTGTCTGAGGCATTTGGATCGACTGACTTGCGTAACAGGATGTTTCTGGTTGGGTCACGAGGGGAACGTGGATGAGGGTGAAATACCCAAGAATAGGACAGCTGTAGTCTTTGTCTCTGCAGTCAGATGTTGCATTGAGCAACAATGTGTGTTGCTGCAGTTTAGTCAGCTGCTGAGGGGTGTGTGTGTGTGTGTGTGTGTGTGTGTGTGTGTGGCAGGTTCTGACAGAGGCCAGTATCGGAGCATTTACTCTAGCAGCTCTGGAATCCTCATGGTGTAATTTCCTCCGTGGATTCCTTCTGCCACAGAGCCGTCCGGCCGGTTGGTGTTTCTGTTTCAGTCATCAGATCAAATGAAACTGGCTGAAGGTGTTGCTGTCAAAGTCAGAGAAAGAGCCACTTCCTGATAAAGCGTCCGACTGAATCCTCTTCAGAGCCCCTTTTCCCCCGCGTGAGTCTCGCTGTCAACGACCTGCTGCCGCCCTTGAATCCCAATTGTGAAGTTTAGAGGAGACAGAATTAAACCCCCTCAGAACAACGGTTGATCCCTCAACGGGCAGCTTGTCACGAAGACTTGATAGAACCTCGATTTGGACTCAAACCCGCTACCGTTAACCTGTGTTATTCATTTATTTTGATGTATTACTGCCAGTGTAGCCTCAGATCTGCTGCTTTTGTTCTGGTCGCCATTGAAAAGAACCCGTGTGATATCAAAAGCACACCCGGTGTTTGCGAGCTCCAGAGCGGCCGTGGCGGGCGATTGTGGTCTGTAGGACTGCAGCTTCACGTGGTTGACTTGGTTGAACTTTAGGATGTGAAACTTGGCCAGGAAAATCTGTTTTTGTCAGGGTTTTGCCAACATTTTAGGCCACTTCCTTTGGTATTATTAGACTGTGATTATAGGTCTGACTAACCAGAATAAATGTTGGCCGTGCCTGAGATTTCTATCCTTTCTTTACATTTCAATTGTATGTTGTGACATAGCTTGAGTTGTATTTAGCTGTTGGCATAAGCAGCACTTGATAAATATCTGCTTTTGTTGCCGCAGGGACGTTGAAATAAGTTCCACTTTGGTCAGTTGAAGTGGGCTGGATCGGAACACAGGCCTGGTTGGTCCTGTGACAATAAACTGCCCATATGCATGTACAATATCATGATATAAACGGGCTAAATTCAACGGTGGTTGCACGAGTGCGCCATGCCAGGGTGATATTTCGGGCGTCTCGGCTGGATACAGAAGCATAAATGGCTTTCCTCTCTGAGATGGTTGGAAAGGGTCAACAACCCAGGTATGCAGCACAGATCAGAATCCCTCCACATAATGTATCTATACTGCAGCACATTCTTTACACGTTCACCGGCGCTTCCCATCATTTCTGACTCATGGAGATAAAGAAGATTTTCTGGATTGAGTAATCTGCTGTGCAACAGTGTTTGCCACTGAAATAGTTTTCATTCTTGGCCTTACGTGAACTATAGCGGGTGTTGCAGGTCACCTCCTCTGCTGCCTGCCAGTGGTGCTGACATGTCCAAAATTCTTGCAGAGGGTTTATGGCGTCTGGGCAGACTTTGAGCTCGTGCTACGTTGGCAGGTGTGGTGGTTTGTGTCGATGCCAGTTCTGACAAACCACCTTACAGCTGTGGAATTTGGCTCTCCGCACACGGTGCCTTTAAGACCATGTGTTCGGGGTCTATGCAGCATGCACACATTAGCTAACTGTTAACCCGCGTGTAACTGGTGCGTGCACAGACGCTGGACTTTGGCCACCGGGCTGCAGAGCTTCACGTCAGAGATTGGCGACGTTTACATCCACGGCTTTATCAAAGCTAATATTTGCCGTTTGGTTTGGTTAATCAGCATTTCCTTTATTATGCAGTCTTACTGTGCGATGTCAGTTCAGGACTATTCAATAATTATTTGTTTAGTTACACACTTGCGCAGGAGCACTTCCTGGTTCAGTCAGACAGTGTGATTATGTCGGTGTAACGTGATCTGAAGTCCTATCCATTACCTGTTAAAGTCGAGGATAGACAGGAAACCATCCTGACGCTGAGGGAAAAACACACACACACACACACAAACACACGCACACACACATAAACACACACACACCCCTCTGAGGTAATGATAGAGACATTAGACAAAGACTTTGCCTTCATGTCTGTTCAGTGTGTTTGGGTCTTAGTCTAGGAAGCACATACAGTATACACACACACACACACACACACACACACACACACACGATATATATATATATATATCGTGTGTGTGTGTGTTTGAATAAACATATTTCAGTTCCAGTTAAGCCACATTTACAAGAGTATTCCTGTAGATAAGCTGTGTTTATCTCGTATTGCATCACATTATCTCTTCTCTCTCCTCCTCAGTCGTACGAGAGCTCTCGCCTCACCTCTCTCAGCTGAGCTGAGGGCAGCTTTCATATTTTTGAGTTAAGCGGAGGAACAGGTTTGGCCTCGTTGCCGTGCCGCCATACCGCATGTTTGATGAATGAGGTTGCTACTAGGTCCCAGTGATTTGTTGGCAGGCCGCCTGTGTCGGCCTTAAATGAATTCTGTCATGTAAAGTCAACACTGGTCACCTTGAAATTCGTCCCTTTAACTCCTGTGTTTGCTGAGAGACGATCAGAGAAGTGCAAACAGGAGTCGTGCTGAGTGGCTTTAGAGGGCCGGCGTCTCGCTCAGCTGAAGTGAAAGATACTAAAATCCTCCAGTGCACACAAGCATGATTAGAACTGGGTAAACACACCAGCTCTGCTTCAATGAGACGCCTTAACGGAACTCTCAGTCTTGCTTTGAAGACCCAGTTGGATCTTATTTTATCTGCACCACTTCCTTTCGCTTCGGGACCGCTGGGGACCGTGTGTTTGTCAGGGTTTGTGTGAATCTCTCTGACTAATCTGGTGTTTGTAACAACACAGCGACCAAATCTGCAGAGGGCAGGAGAGGTATGAGAGGTATGTCATCATGCCAGATTACTGTCCTCCAGCCACTGACAATTGTGTTGGTCTGGTTCTACCGAGAAAAGTCGCTTCTCTCATTCCCTTTAGAAGAATCGGTGCAGTTAATTTGGCCTTCGTTTACGGGTCAGAAGTGAGACGATCAGGATGGTAGAGAGATTCACTACTGTCCCGGGTTGGTGTCTGTCACACCCCCGTCCTCCAAACTGGCCCCTGGGCTGGTTGGTGGTAAGAACAATCTTCTCATCTGCTGGGGGGGTGCATAGTTGAAGCATCATTTTAACCTCTTTAACCTAATTATTATATAACAAAGCCTGTTTTTTACACTAATAATGTGTGTAATTACACAATGTAGAGTGTGCCTGAGAGTGAGAACTCCCCAGAGGCTGGTTTAGTATCTAGTGAGTGAATATCAGGTGCGAGGGTGGGGGTTGCGTGGGTGATTAAAGATAGTGAGTGATGGGGATTTTAACAGTAGGCTGTCTGTCCTTCTGTGGATCCGCACCACAAGAGATCCCTTGTTTGGTCTCACCTGACTTTGGCTGTCAGTGTGACACTGGTGTTCTGCAGGAACACTGAATTCAGTGTTCTGGGAGCTCAAACTGAGACATTCCTCGAGGCATTACCTCCTAAATGTATAGAGTTCAATAAGGGTTGTAACCTTTTAAAGTGAGTATTACTGAGAAAGCTTGAGTCAGAAAATGATTGTGTCGGTGCTGCTCCGCCCTTGGAGAGGCTCTGAATCAACAATGGGAGTGAAACACCCTTTTCTTCTCGAATTGTTCCGAGTTTCTGTCGTGCATGTCGCGATGTGACAGTGCACGGCAAACTAACGTACATTTTATAAGCACTGGGCTTCAGGAGAAGCTGTTGAAACAAAAGTGCAAATAGTCCCTGTTTTCACAAATATTCTAATTATTTGGGGCATTGCATCTGGCCTCCAGGTGCCTCCAAGCTGCACCAGAACCACATCAATCAGGGGATTCTGCGGAGACTCGAACTAACATGGACTGAGTTGATGTTTGAAGAGTTTCGGCCATGTTTGATGAGTTTAGCTGTAGAGATAAATGGTCAGCTGACAGTCAAGGTTAAGCTCAGGACTGTTGTCAGGACTCAGCCCTCACGTGGACCAAAGACTGGCCTTGGAAAATATAGTTTCTCTCCAGGGAGGCAGAAAGTTGCTGGTCAGACTCCTCACGGTGACTGGAAGTTGCAGAAGAGCAACTCTTGAGGAGTGTCTGTGGTCCGCCGGCCTTCAAGGTCGTTCTGTGATTCACTGCGGTTTGCTGAAAGCAGACACAGGTGAGAAGCTGACCTCTGACCCCTCTCCCACTCTGAAAACACACATTAGCGGGTTTGCTCTTTCACACTTCAGAGCATAATCGATGAAACATTCAGAAGGGGGGAGAGATGGAGGGAGGCAGTGAGGACAGCCACTGTGTTTCCTCCCCGCAGCGTCTGTTACACTCATTCATCCATTCATCCACGGGAAACCACGACAACTGTCTGCAACGCTGCCAGAAACCTGCCGTCACATTGTTTCGGTAGGATCATATGAGTCAGGAGTCATTTGAAACTGTCGACTTTGCGCATGTTTGTGGCTTAGATTAGTCTTAATATGTTTTTGTTAGCGATTAGCTGCTCGACAGCTCCAGGTTGAGTGTTTTGAGGTTTGCAAAGTTATTTTTGAACACAAAGGAAAGCGCGTGCATATTGCATTCTAGTCAACCGTTAATCAAATACGCAGTACAATAACCTGAGGAAGAGCCAGCTGATATTTGCAACCAATGTGACCGTTCTCGTGTCTCACAGTGAAACTAAAGTATAGCAAAGTAACTAAAGTATAGCAAATAATCAGCCCCATGAGGGTGAGAGAAGAGGATATAGGACATCTATTTTTGTGAACCACCACTTATTAATGGTTGGAGAACATGGGTTGGGAGTCTTTAGTGCACCGTGGACAACTCAGCAATCCCTCACTCACACGCTTGGTCTCGCTGTGGGGACAGCTTGAAGGTCCCAGTCCAGCTAATGGCTGCAGGACTGTGGCTGAAGGACATGAGAGTCGGGGACATCAAACATCAGGATGAGGAGATCCCGGATGAGATCTGCTCCGGGAGTGGATGCAAGAACCAGCTGTGCGCCGTTCTGTGCTTGCTGACGTTGGAGATGAACAGGTTGCCTGTTTGTTTCACACCAGTGGCTTTTTTTCAAGCTTTTTTGCATCCCTCATGAATCAAGAGGAGGGAATAAAAGGTGACCCTGGTGACCTTGTGGGCTGTGTCAGTGCCAGAGTGCTGACACAGTCACATGACGGCTAAAGTGACGGTTGCCCCAACGCGGACGAGCAGAAACACACCACAGTAAGGAACACAGAGTGCTTCAGAGTCAAGCACCCTTGCTGGAGGCTAAAAGCCTTCTGAGAAAACACAATATGCGTCATTCTTCCCCCGATGCTTCACGGACGCTAGCGAGCAGAGAAAATGTTTTATTTCGATGATGAACGGTTGAAGGAGCACCAGGAGGGTCAGAAGGTCTCACTTGGGTCCTTCTGCACTTCGTTGCCCCCGATGAAGAAGGCGAACTTGATTCTTACCGCGTTTGTGTTGGATTTTTTTTTTTTTTTGCTCTCTGCAGCCGAGTGCTTGACATTTGTGTGCAGGCAGGAGATATTTAAAGGTTACTGCTTATTATGGAGCAGAACACCCGGAAAATCCATCCGACCCTTCTCATTTCCTGCCACAAACGCACACGCTCGCCACAGGAGCTGCGGCACATAGCTCCCAGCGCCTCATGTGACGGCAGCTGAGCGGCCACTGTCCTCACACACACACACACACACACACACACACTCTACAGGTCCACAGGGGCTATATATTTTCAAGCTCTCTCCCCAGCGATTTCAGAACTGATGAAGCCTTCTGGATAGAAGGCGAAACGTCTTCAAGAGAAGAAACCCAGTCCAGTTGACAGAGAAAACTACCTTGGATACAATGACCTGGATGACTGAGAATTTACACAGACAACTCTACAGGTGTACGGCACGTTGTTGTTTTTCATCTGTATGTGAGACACTGTGCCTCACAAGATGATTTTCTCTCTCAGTACTGATTACTTTTCACTAATTAAGGGCTAACATTCAGTTATAAATAAGGAATTCTGCTGTTCTAGGAGCCGTCCGAGGTGAACTGCAGTGAATTCAAAGCGTTCCTCGGGCATCACATGAGCAGGAATACCTGAGAGCCTGTTGTGTCTGCCAGTGACTATCCCAAAAAGACAGAAAAAGAAATCATCTGGTTCTCAGTAAAGACTCCAAGCACATGCTTCTGAGCCATTACAGAAATATTACACAGGCCTGCAAAGCATTTAAGAAGCAGCAATACAGAAGGAGCAGCGTGGGTACCTTTTACCAGAACCTGAACCTTCTAATACAAGTCATCTGATCACTTGTAAATTAGCTGATACAAGCTGACTTTAATCATCAAACAGGAAGTGGAACCACACTCAAAACAACTACTACTATAAGATTAAAAGTTATTGTTTGAACTGAGAAATTAACATCTCTGACATTAAAAATACTGGAACCTTTGCATGAACTTCTGTAGACCATCTGGAGGCCCTAGACCACATGTGTCAAACCCAGTCCTCGAGGGCCACGATCCTGCCGGGTTTTCTGTCCTACCAGGCTGAAAATGCATCCAGTGGGATAGAAAACCCGGCAGGATCGTGGCCCTCGATGGACCAGATGGAAGGCCTTCTAAAGAGACTGAACCCCAACGTGGAAGGACTCTTGGAATCTCCTCTTTCTTTTCTGAAAGTGGAGTCTATTCTAGCTGAATTCTTGAGTATTCTAACCAATACCAAGTAACCTAAAGCTGCATCTTTTGAGCGAGATGTGCACTTTTGGGCCTATCAGGATTTATCAGTTTGGAACCACAACACAGGAGCTTTGATGGGAACCATCCTTCCATACTCTGAACGGCTGCCTGTTAATGACATCACCAGTGGGGCGCTTCGGAGAATGACTCCCGATTAAACATGAATCTCTGTCGTATGTTTCAGAGAACTATCCTGTCGGCGGCTCTGACGGGAGAACGGAGTCGGTGGCGAACCTGCAGCCGCAGCCATCGCTCAGCTCTCTGCACTCCAGCTCTCCTGGTCCCAAACGCTCTGGAAACACTCTGAGGAAATGGCTGACCAGTCCTGTCCGGCGCCTCAGCCAGGGCAGCTCCGTCAAGAAGCTGCCCAACAACAAGCAGAAGAAGACTGGTGAGGCCTGACGCAGCGGCAGCAAACCAAACCCAAGGGTCGTAAAAGACTCTTCAGGAGCTGCTACATTTCAAGCATTCTTCAGTCCAGCAGAGTTACAAATGAGTTGCACACATGAGTAATGAGTTGCCTGGTTGACAGGAACCGGAAGAGAAGAAAGCAGGAAGAGCATTGACCTGGGACAGCCCGACCTTCCGCAGGATGACATCATCGACGAGGTGAGCAGCATGACGGTAGCTCTTTCCTCATTCACAGGTCTGCTGTTTTTGAAAAGGTAGATTTTTGTTTAGCCGTCAGGTCAGCTGTGGCCCTCTCACAGTGAAACTGGAAGTAAAGTAAGTGGTTGGCAAACACTCCTCTACTTTTGTCTCTTTCAGAGGGTCATCAGTAAGGATGGCAACATCCTGTCCAAGGCTCCGTCTGGGATGCAGAGTGGCGGGGAGGAAGAGCAGGACGAGGAGGCTCACACCCCGTTACCTCCTCCCATGGAGATCATCAAAGACCCCTCAGCTCAGGATGAAAAGGTAGGACGGGGGCATTAGCCTTCTTTAGCTGCCCTGTTGCCTTCCTCTGCTAGCCCACGGCTCCTTTCACATCTGGTCTCACACTTTCTGGAATAATCCTTCTAACACACCTGATGCTTTTGATCCTGCCCTCCTCTTCCTCTCTCAGTCTTCATCCTTGCTAACATCCATGCAGTCTTCCTCTGAGGTGCCCAGCGCTGCCGAGCTGGTTAGCGCCATAGAAAAACTGGTTAAAACCAAGATGGTGAGTCTGGTTTAAGTATAGACCACAGCTGTGGTCCAGAAAACAGTCAGTTTGTTTTGGTTGCATTACCTGCATGGAAAACTTCACATTTTGTCTTTTTCCTCTGTTGCCAAAATGAAATACTTGATTTTAAAATACAAAATAACAACCTGCAGGTGACTTCTATTATATTTCTTTCCTGGTGGATTTCTGTCTTCATGCTGAGTTAAACCAATAAAGTCTATAAAAATAGTCCACAGCTGAGCTACTGCTCATGACAAAGGTCTTTAATGTAATAAAACCATTCGGTGCATTTGAATATCTTTGTTTTCCCTCCTTGTGGTGCAATAAATGTGTGATTTCTGACCTCATCTTCTCTCTGCAGACTCTGGAACCAGGAGCGTATCCCGGCTTCACCTCTCTCTCCCCCCCAGAGCAGACCACCCCTGTCCAGCCCCGAAACCCTGAGCTGGAGCAGAGAGCCAAAGCCATGAGAGGGAGAATGTGAGTGTTGCCGTTACTGCACCAGCTCCCTGCATTTGCCGCCGCTACATTCGTGTCCTCCCTCCTTCTGCTCAGGTTTGTTCTCAACGAGCTCATTCAGACGGAGAAAGATTACGTCAAAGACCTCGGCATCGTGGTGGAGGTGAGACACCGTCCAGCGTGAGACTAAACCAGGAAAAACATAGTAATGACAGGCAGCTGGTGATAATGGGTGATCAAGATTAACCTCAATAAAGGAGACAATAAAAGACAAAAATAGATGGAAACTAAGCACCAAATAAAAAGTGTCCTAGCAAATTGAACATACATAGTTTACACACACATTTCTCAATCTTGGCTGATGTTTTTGCATCAAGAACTTTGTTAGCATGAATGCTTGTCTGACCTGTTCACCTTGATCCTGCAGGGCTTCATGAAGAGGATCGAGGAAAAAGGCGTCCCTGACGACATGAAAGGAAAAGACAAAATCGTCTTCGGGAACATCCACCAGATCTACGACTGGCACAGAGAGTGGGTTGATGATCCACTTCCTGAAGGCTGAGAGAAACGGCCGCCGCACGTGCTAACGTCTGTCTCCCGAACATTTCAGGTTCTTCGTTGGCGAGTTGGAGAAATGTCTGGATGACCACGAGCACCTCCCGGAGCTCTTCATCAAACACGTGAGTGCACCGCTCCTCAGGGCGCTGCCGATGGCGTCATATTTGAAAGATCCACCTGTGATCTGCTGTTTCCTGCGTGTTCCAGGAGAGAAGACTCCACATGTATGTGATTTACTGTCAGAATAAACCCAAGTCAGAGTTCATCGTAGCGGAATACGACACTTACTTTGATGTGAGTCGACCTTTAAATTGTTCGATATCGTTCAATAAAAGCCTGAAAATGTGCTCGTATCATTCCATGAAATAGGAGCAGCTCATTTAATAATGCACTCTGTCCTTCAGGGAATCCAGCAGGACATCCAGTCTAGACTGACTATAAGTGACTTTCTGATTAAACCAATTCAAAGAATCACCAAATACCAGCTGCTGCTCAAGGTAACAAACACCTCTATTCTTAAATCGGCCACATGCAAAAGTCTAATAAACTGGGGGATCCTGAAGTCAACGTTCTAACGCCAACCCTCATGATGTTGTCCAGCTTTGACCTCACCAGCACTGTTGTAGCACTGATCTTTAGAGAAACACGCTCAAGAATGTTGCAAATGTTGATTCTTTGTGGCCAAAAATGGAAGCAACAGTTCAAAAGAAGCGGACCTGGTTGGTGATTTGGGAGAATAGTCTTTATTTAAAGAGCGTCAGGTGAACAGAAGAGTAAGGTGAACTGTTCTTAAAAATAGTTTAATGTTCTCCTCAGGACTTCCTGAAGTTCAGCTCCAAGGCAGGAATGGACTGTGAACAAATCGAGGTAAATCCCGACATTGTTTTCAGGGTGGAATGAGTCTTAAACGAGCGCACGTGCGACCGCGTAACTGTCTGTCTCCTGCAGAAAGCCGTAGATTTGATGTCTCAGGTCCCTAAACTGTGTAACGACATGATGAATTTGGGCCGGCTGCAGGGATACGAGGTACGTCCCTGACGTCGGAGCTGACCCTTTACTGAGAGATTTAAAACCTGACTGATCATGTCTAATGCATCCGCAGGGCAAACTGACCAGTCAGGGCAAACTGCTGCAGCAGGAGACCTTCTTTGTAACAGAGCAGGACGCCGGCGTCCTGTCCCGCTCCAAAGAGCGGCGGGTCTTCCTCTTTGAGCAGATCGTGATTTTCAGCGAGCTGCTCAGGAAAGGCTCGTCCACTCCGGGATACCAGTTCAAGAAGAGCATTAAGGTACAAAATGTTTAGGAATGCACATTTTACATGAATCCTGTTGTATTGCCATGATGCTGGAAGTTTGTCCCTGGCAGGTGTCCTACCTGGGCCTGGAGGACAGCGTGGATAACGATCCGTGTAAGTTCGTCCTGTCGTGTCGCGGCTCCTCGGAGCGTTTCACCCTGCAGGCCGCCAACGTGGACATCAAGCAGGTCTGGGTGCGACACATTCAGGTGCTCCTGGACGACCAGAACAAGTTCCTCTATGGTGAGAAGACGCAGTCGGAGCTCAGCCATCTTTGTCAGGACACGCTGGGAGTGTTACTGTTGGCTCTGTGTGTGACCGTAGCGCTCCAGTCTCCCATCGAGTACCAGAAGGACAAGATCGGAGCAGGAAGCAGCGCCTCATTGACCAGAAACCGTTCGTCCTCCGGGAACCGGCCCACCACGTCCAACCGTCCATCCTCAGCAGTCGGACTCGGCGACAAAGGGACAGAGAGGGGGAGGAGCCAGATGAGGGTGTCCACCTCCAATGGTGGGTCATCCTGTTTCGAGTCCAGGGTGAGTCCCTCCAAAACACGCAGCGCTTTTCTTCACAGCCAGGATCAAGTTTTGAGAAACACGGCCCCAGTTTTCCATCAAAGACAGTTTTAGCTGCTGTTCTTTTTATGGAATTATGGTCTTGAGTGTAAGTTCAGACTGCGGCAGGAGGTTGGGGACGGAGGGCGTGAAGAACTTGATTTCCCCCCCCGCTGTCCGAGATGTCGCCTGTTCCGTTAAATCCGAGGTGAAGAATCTGGGCTGCTGCGCGTGTAGCAGCGAACTGTCAATTTCCACATATACGTGCGAGAACGTCGGGTTTCGTCTGATAAAAATAAAGACATTTACAGTATGACAGTAGTGCTGTGGACAGGGTTCCCCCTACTGGCCTGGCAGGTCTAAGTGGAGCAGATTGAGGACAGACCTAATTCAAATGTCTGTGATGGCAGCGGGCGTGAAGAAGATGAGCAGTCGTTTGAAACTGCCAGACAACTGACAGACTGTTGTTTTTGTTTCTCCTCCTCGATCACGACCTCCCTCTGCTCCTCCTCAGGCGTCGGTCCGCTGCAATGGCGTTGCAGCCGTCCGGACCGTGATCCAGCCCCCCTAGACTCGACCATAACCTTGTCCTCAATTGTCCCCATCCTCTCTCTGTGCCACTTCTACCTTTTCCCTTGGTCTCCTCCCCCCTCCCTTTTGTCCTCTTTCCGCCCTCCATCTTTCTGCCGCTCCCCAGGACGGTGACGGCGGCTGTAACGGCGTCTCCTCCACCATGAGGGTCATCGAAGGCTACTCGGCACTCAAAGAAAACGAGATCTGCGTCGCTCAGGGTGAGACGGTCCAGATCCTGGCCACTAACCAGCAGAACATGTACCTGGTTTACCGGCCGGCCAACATTGACTCGCCGGCTGCCGAGGGCTGGGTGCCAGGGCGCGTCTTGGGCCCACTCGCCAAGTCCATAAAAGACTCCTCGTCCACGACATCTTTCTCGGCAGCAGTGGCCGATGCCAACAACATCAAGTAAGTCTTCGTGCCCAACCAGCACTTCTTTATCTGCAGCCTGACGCACGAAACCCAAGAGCTCGGATGGAAGAGTTTTGGACAAAACTACCTGTTTTTGTTTTGTAGTTTTTTACAGTTCAGTTCCCACTGCCCTCCTAACTCCCATTGGATTTTTTTTTTTTGTATTTTAACTTATGCCTTCTTCTTCACGAGTAAAAGGTACCGAACTGCCACCCCGCCGCCCATCAAGCTGCTGCGGTTTGTTTTTTGGGCCACTGACGCTTGATGGTTTTCGTGGATTTCAAACAGACACACGTAGTTTTAGAAATCAGAACAGGTTTTGAGGAATTATCCTGCAGAAATAAACTGGACAAAACATCCTGTATGTTTTGATCACTCTGGGAAGCAGAGAGGAAAATCGTTGACGTGCATGTGGAGCTAAAACCGGACACTTATTTCAGTTTCTAACACCCTGTTTTTCTTTTCTTGTTTTTGTATATTTTGGGGGTTTTTTAAAATTGTTTTTTAAAAGAAAAGCACACCTGGAGTCTTCAGGTGAACTAGGCCCTGTTCTCCGCACAGGAGAAGATTTATTTTGTTGTCTGTGGCAATCTTTACAGAAATTTCTCTTTATTTTTCTTTTTTTTCCTGTTTTGTTAATTATTTTTATTTTACAGCATTTATTTTCCTTCCTGTTTTGTTAATGTCAGCAATTCACTGTACGAAGAGACTTTTGTTTTTATTCCAACTATGGCTCTATAACATTCCTGTTGGGGGGGGGGGGAAGATCCCTTTTTGCACTATTTAAGAAAATTAAAGTCAGACTGTGCAATATGTTGCATTCATCAGCGACAGTCAACCCTGTACTGTTGGTAGACTAATAATGATTTAAAATGTATTTTAAATATGTAAGATAAATCTTTTGGACTTGAGCACGAGTTAGCAAAGCAACCCGCCGCTGACGTTGTTCTGCAGTAGACTGAAGATGATTGACACTTTGTAGTTTTTAATATTTGTAAATAAACTACGACGGCAAATGTGAAACCAAACGGCCTGCTGACGTCTGTGTGCCATAATTTTCTATTTCTTTTAAAAGTCGGAGGAAGCACAAACGGGGCCGAAAATGAAGTTTCTCATGGCAAACTTTAACGCAGCGGCTTCCCAGAGCAACGTGCACAAACGCTCGTCCGTCTGTGTGCTTATTTTTGAGCTTTTTGTACCTGTTGTTGACTTCAGTGGGATTTGTTTTTTGATGTACTGTATTTGTTTTCAGTTTTTACTAACCTTCTGGTTTGACTCTCCACATAACGTGACACCACGTTTTATAAAAGACATAATTTTAAAAATGAATCAGCCATCTTAAATTCTATGGTGCTGGAAAAAAACAACTTTTGACACCTTAAATAAAGCAGCATTGGGATTTGTTACTGAAGGTGCAGCTGTTACCGTTACCATGGTGCTCTCCTCTTTTTTCTGACTCGATAAAGTCAGTCTTTCTCTCATTCTGTCCTCTCCTGTAACTTTCTGGACCAGAATATCTGTACAGACATGCTAAGAAAATGAGGGGAACATAAAGCTCAGGAGGCAACAAAAACCTAATATATGTGACGAGAAAACAATAACTAATATTAATATTTCCATTTAAAAAAGACCACAACTAAAAAATAAACAAACATACAAAAGATGCTGCAGGATTGGGACTCTATAGTTCTGCTGTAATTTTTTTTTTCTGCATTGTCTGCTAAAATTGGTCAAAATTAACATTAGCAGATGCTAATACACACCAACACTGGCTAATAGAGAAAACAATGCCTAAAGGGGCTTCAAAAGGTCAGAGAAATGCAAATCATCATCTCATCATACAAGAAACTTCAGCAAGTTGGGCCAAATTAATTAAGATGCCACATAAAACTGTTGTTCTTTAACAATTGCAGTTAATGTTGAGGAGCACCTGAGAGCCGCGTTGCGGCGGCACCTAGCTGCACAGCTTCTCTCTGATTGGCCGGTTGATGTTTCTGTCGTTCCTGTACCGTACAGGAAGTCTCTCTCATGGAACACGCTGCGTGCCAGGAAGCGGGCTGAGGGTAAGGATGGCTCCTCGCTGGCGCTCAGGGGCCAAGAGAACGGCCTCCTCCGTAAACCCAAAGAAACCACACCCCCTCCCCCGCTCGCCTTGCAACCCACCAGGGCGAAGGGCAAAGTGAGTAGGGCGCACGCCGCTGATGTCGTGTGTGTGTGCCAAAAACCCGTCACTTGCCCCTCTTGGTTTTTATTTTTACGTTTGTTCTTAACCTGCATGTGTGTGTACGAACCTTCACACACAGTCGCGGCCGATCGGAGCAACAGTGATTCTCAACCTGTGGCAGTGATTCTCAACTCTGCCTTTTTTGCATATTAGACAAAAAATGTCTAAAGTGGTGTCGCAGCAATAAGGGAACTGCACTAAAGTCTACGAAAGTGTAAAAAAAAAAGCCATTTCCACAGTTTAAAGGTTGAGATCCACTGAAGAGCACGAGATCTGTTTCAATGCTCACCTACGGTCATTTGGAAAATAAAGTCTGATTTTGTTTTTGTGTTTTATGAGTGATTTATTTCTCCCTCCTTTGCATGGATAGAAGTAGAACTAAGCGTTCTGATTTTTAGTTTGATTTCTTTTAATATTCTAACCAGTTTTCTGTCGTCTAACATTTTGAAGATGCATTTCAAGGCCGGCGAGATAAGCTCACTGTGTGAGATAAGCACATGTTAAACGAATGTCAAATGCACGTTTCTTAGTTTGATCTGGTAAAAAATAAAGACTGTCAAAGGGAAAACATGTTTAATCTGATGTGGGACCAGTTCTCTCAGACTGGGTTGGATATGTTTCATTAAACTCTACTGTGAGGTTCTAGTTCCCGTAGAACACCAGGATGTTGGGGTTCAGGTTTAGCAGCCGGTCGCAGTGGTTGATGCAAACAGAACTGGATATAAAGGAACATGTCCATGCAGGGAGGTTTGGTGCGCTGGTGACCCCTTCAGGGCCTGGAGGATTTTTGAATTTCTTCTGCAGCGGGTCGACGTGGTTTGAACATCCCAGATAGTTTTTCCTCTCCTCTCGCTTCACCCTTTTCTGCTCCTGGGTCGTCATCGTCTCCCATTTTCCTCCTGGTTTCTCTCGTTGCTCCTGTCTTTCTCTGTTAACCCCCCCCCCCTTTCTCTCTCTGCTCCACCTATTTTCCCTCCCAATTCTCCACCAGGAGGTTCATTCTTCAGATGAATCCGACTGCGACGACCTCGACCCAAAGTCGGGGATGGAGGTAAGAAAAAAAAATCCTCATCCTCAAGCATCAGAATCAACATGGTTCATCATTTTGGAAATAAACATTAAGGGGGCAGCAGAGAAATGTGAGAGGATTATAGAGAGAAAATGAGATTAACCTCTGCTAATCTGACCTCATCTGTCTTGCAGCTACTCAATCCCAACTTTATCCAGGAAGGTAAGAAGCTTGTAAAGTTTTAAACGTGTATAAATGCTACCCTGCCACAAATGTGGGTGGTCCCTAAAGTGGCTTGGGGACTCTTCCTGTGCCCAGTGGCTCCAGAATTCCTCAACCCTCTATCAGATGTGGTGTGTGCGTTTGGGGAGACGGTGGTTCTGGGCTGTAAAGTCTGTGGACGACCCAAACCCTCCGTCACTCTGAAAGGCCCCGATCAGAACCCGGTAACCAGCAGCAGCCGCTTCACCGTAGACATCAGGTAACGAGCAGCCGTGCGTTTTGGTCTGTTCACGCTTTCGGTCACTTGACTCCTCCCCCTTCTTCTCTGCAGAGACACAGGGGACATCCTGTTAAAGATCTGTAACGTGATGCCTCAGGACACTGGCATCTACACCTGCGTCGCCGTTAACGACCATGGCTCCGCCTCCTCCTCTGCCTCCATTAAAGTGCAAGGTTTTACACCTAGTCCAGTAGATTTGTGATTGAGGCCTTTTGGTTCCCTCTGAAGCAGCTCTGGCTTCTCCCTCCTGCAGGTATCCCAGCAGCCCCTGGGAGGCCCGTGGCCCAGGAGGCCAGCAGCTCAGCGGTGATGGTCCACTGGGCACCTCCAGCTTCATCTACTCACTGTGTTGTCAGCAACTATTCTGTGGAGTACAGACAGGAGGGTGTGTGTGTGCGCATGTGTGTGTGTGTGTTTTCTGCAAAAAGGTGGCAACATATTGGACTTTTTTCTCCTCAGACTCGTTGCTCTGGCAACAGGTGGCCAGCAGCAGAGAGGAGTGTGTTCAGATCGACGCTCTCATCCCCGGAGGTCACTACCAGTTCAGAGTGCGAGCGTCCAACCCCTGGGGTGTGGGCCCGCCCTCCGAGCCTTCCAACATGGTGACGCTGTCCAGCAGTAGTAAGTCCCAAACAAGTTCATGTTTATTTACTGTGGCGTTCTCTATGTGGTCAACGTGTTGTGCTGGTTAATTAATAACCGGCGCTGCTTCTCGTGTCCAGATTCCGGCTTTGATGGAACCGGAATTCAGTGGAAAGAAAACTTTGAGGCGACGTTCACGGAGCTGTGTGAGATTGGAAGGTAAGATGCTGGGACTCAGCGGTTCTGTGAGGCGTCGTTCCGTTTGGCCTCACGTTTCTTTGTCGTTTCTGCTTTTTTTACCCAAAAAGGGGACGCTTTTCAGTGGTGAAAAAATGCCTCAACAAGTCCACAAAGAAAGAGGTCAGCATCCAACATGTTCCCCCACAGACGTTAAAGGAAGTTAACTCAAGTCTTTGTTGAAATGTCTTGGGTTTGCTCTGTTGTTTCTGCTTCCCTCACAAAGGTTGCGGTTAAATTCGTGAGTAAGAAGATGCAGAAGAAGGAGCAGGTGGCTCAGGAGGCTGACGTCCTGCTGCACGTGCAGAACCACCAGCTGGTGGCGCTGTTGGACACATATGAGTCTCCCACAGCGCTGATGCTGGTCCTGGAGCTGTAAGTCCAAACACTTTTCTCTATAAGATGGATCTTGTGGTATGAGTTTGGATGTAACTTAACCATCTTCTGCTTGCACGTGTGTTAGGTTGGAGGACGGCCGCCTGTTGGACTACCTGGTCGCCCACGATGAGCTGATGGAGGAGAAGGTGTCGTTCTTCATCAGAGAAATCCTGGAGGCTTTACAGAACCTCCACACCTGCAGGGTGGCACATCTGGATCTCAAGGTGAGAACTTCACGTGTGATGAGCTCATTCGAGGCACAAGAGCAGGAGCTCAGGTCTGTTTCTCCTGCAGCCCGAGAACATCATGGTGGACCTTCACTCTCCGACACCCTGCATCAAGCTCATCGACCTCGGCGATGCCGTCCAGCTCTCTGTTCACCGCCGCTACGTCCACCTTCTGCTGGGAAACCCGGAGTTTGCTGCGCCCGAGCTCGTCCGTGGGACGCCCGTGTCCGTGGCGACGGATGTGTGGAGCGTGGGCGTGCTGGCTTACGTCATGCTCAGTGGCGTTTCCCCGTTTCTGGATGAATCTCCGGAGGAAACCTGCGTCAACATCTGCCGCCTGGACTTCTGCTTCCCGGACGAATACTTCCGTGACGTGAGCCAGGCGGCGAGGGATTTTGTGTCCTCGCTGCTGCAGCAGGACCCCAGGAAGAGGCCAAGCGCCACAGCCTGTCTGCAGCACCCCTGGGTGGGTCGTGGGGGAGCGCACGGTGGGGAGTACTCCAAGACCCCCCTGGACACCACACGCCTGGCCACGTTCATTGACCGCAGGAAGCAGCTCCACGATGTGCGGCCTGTCACCAACATCAAAGGCCTAGTGAGCAGCAGCTTGGGCAACACACTGTGATGGAGGCCAGCGGGACCACCAGCACGCACCCCACTAGTGAATCAAGCGTTCCCTTTTTTTCATAGATGGTTTATTGGCGGGAGGTAAAATGGCGCCGGGATCTTTCCCATGGCCACAACTGCAGCTCCAACACTCATCTGCCCCCCCCCCCCCCCCCCCATCGGTTCGCCCAAAGAAATCAGTGGAGGAAAAGAATGCAATTAAAAATATGAAATTAAGCAAACACTGTGAGTAGGCCCGATGGCGCTGTTTATTTTTGTAGCTGTTTATTTTTCCAGGGACAGATGATATACGGAGGAATCCCAGTGAGTTAAGCTCACTCACCTGAGCGGCAGAATTGAACCACAGACTGTATAAAAAGTACTGACATTGTTTTACGAAGGACTTCGGCTGGGTTGTTTTAGTGATTTAGTGTTTATCCTGTATATATTCCATATGTTCTTCTCATCGGTGTGGTGATGCGATGATGTCATTGTGTACGATGGCTCCCACTCTGGATATTTTGGACTCACTCTTGGACCATGGAAGGAATTGGAGGTTTTTATTTATACAGTTAATATATTATTTATGAGCTGAACCTGTGAAATTTCTCTTTTTTTTAAACTTTTAAACACAGGATTTATCCTCAACACTGCTGGTTTCCCCTTCTCGACTTGCCTGCAGTCAACCTGTGATATAAACCATCAACGTTTATTTCCTTTTTGGACCAGCTGCACTTAAGCTCACTATCACATTGGGGGTACACTTTAGTGTTCTTAGTTACTGAATGTGGATTTCTTTTTCAGAACTAAACCTGAAACTGTATTTGCACTGGTGACGTCACTCATCTGCACTAAGTGGAGTCGACAGACTATAATTAAGCTGGAGTAAAGCAAACTCGCACGAGTCGTGAAGCCACTGGAACTTACGTCAAATCAAAAGGTTTTGGGTTGGCATGGACGACTGGACCTGATACTTTGTTCCTGAACATGGAAAAAAAAAAATGGCACCATGCTGGCTAAAATCCTTTCTGTAGGACACGTAAGATTTGTTAGCGTCACTGTTTACAGATATGTCTGAAACCACTGAAGTAGTTTACAAAAATAAAACAGAAATAATAGAGTAATCAGGGACCTCCTGCTAGTTCCATCGACCAGGGATAGCTTAGATATCAGGTTAGTATTATCTGTGGTGTTTAAAGGTGGTAAACAAAAGATGGAAGACCAGAGCGCTCCTCAAGGTAGGGCATCAGCCGTTATGGCGCCCCCTGGTGGCTAACTGCTATAATAGGCCAAACAGAAACAGAAGTGCTCTACAAAAAATGTTCTTTTTAGTATTTCTTACGACGTTGATGTAGGTTAGAGTGCTTGCTAATCAAACCATTATTTGACACCTTAAAACTAGCTGAAACTATTGCTTGTAAATAAGGGGCGGACAAGTTGCTGCGGCTCCACTCGGAACGTGGCGATTGGTCGTCCTCGTTTGTCACTATTTCAAAAGTCGGTCAGCCGAGCTGCTCATATTTCATCTGGCTTGTGAAGAAATTAGATTCCACTGATGCTCTTGTTTGTACTGCTGAATGTAAGTTCCTGTAGAATGTGCTTTGCCATCACAAGTGCTGTTCTCTGCTTCCACAGCGCCCCCTTCTGGACCGTATGCCTCCCTGACCCATGCAAGCATTTAGCAAAACCACAGTAGTAAGCATTTAGTGTTCGACACCTGCAGGTTCTGCAAGAGCGACATCTGCTGATGTGTACAGTCAATCATGTCTTTGTTGGTGTAGCTGAGATGTTTTTTTTAAGTGCTAATGGTCACACACCCCCTCCCCCCACCCCGAGACATTGGGTCAGTCATCCTGGGACATAGGCTTTGCAAAGTCTGGAGACTGAACACCGATACTCGTGCGTTCCTCGTGTACTCACCCTTAGACTCTTGGAAAATTCATGAAGACTGAAAATTCTGCACCTCGTTTGCTGGATAGGGCTGGGGATAAAACCTGGTCGTCCATTTCCATATCGGAGCCTTAAACTTAGGATTTTCTTTTTTTCTTAATAACAAAGCATTTTTTATAGTGTCAAATAAGATGCTGGAGATTTGCCAACGTCAATCAGATGAACACAGCTGGGATGACGTGTCGCCAGTGTCTGTTTTCATAGCAAAGTTAATGAAGTTGGTGCTAACGTTAGCTTCTGTTGTACCCTCTCCTGGCCTACGCTGCACCTACCATTTAATGTTAAAAGCTAATGTGCTAAAAATTAGGCAGAAGGTTTAAAACCCTGATGTTCACGTGACACTAAATCTTGTAACCACAGCTCGTTGGCTCTGCTAGCGAGTGCTTTTCTCTACAGTAGTGCTTTGATGCTTCTAGTTTTATTTTCCACTTCACTCAGACCGGCTGAGATCAGTGGTGCTCCTGATATTTGTGTTCTGCCTGTACAGAGGCAACTCTGTGAACAAGTACATTCACAGTCCGGATGGTTGCCGTGGATATGTGGGTTGCTATGGAAAAAAACAGTCTGAGTTGGCAAGAACTCAAAACAAAAATAAATGTACATGTTCTGAATTCAGCGTTTTCCTTCTACCAAAGATGAGTTTTAGTCTTCAGATGTACGGTGCAATGTACAATCGCCTTCGGAATTCTTCACTTCAATCTGAAAAGATTCCATCTTTACAGGCTCTTCCCGATCCCTTCGGCTATGCTGCCATGTCTCCTCTCCTCTCCTCTCCTCTCCTCTCCTCTCCTCTCCTCTCCTCTCCTCCCTTCTCCTCTCCTCTCCTCCCTTCTCCTCTCCCCTCCTCTCCTCTCCCCTCTTCTCCTCTCCTCCCTTCTCCTCTCCTCTCCTCCCTTCTCCTCTCCCCTCCTCTCCTCTCCTCTCCTCTCCTCTCCCCTCTTCTCCTCTCCTCCCTTCTCCTCTCCTCTCCTCCCTTCTCCTCTCCCCTCCCCTCCCCTCCTCTCCCCTCCCCTCCCCTCTCCTCTCCTCTCCCCTCCCCTCCCCTCCCCTCCCCTCCCCTCCCCTCCTCTCCCCTCCTCTCCTCTCCTCTCCTCTCCTCTCCCCTCTTCTCCTCTCCTCCCTTCTCCTCTCCTCTCCTCCCTTCTCCTCTCCCCTCCCCTCCCCTCCTCTCCCCTCCCCTCCCCTCTCCTCTCCTCTCCCCTCCCCTCCTCTCCCCTCCTCTCCTCTCCTCTCCTCTCCTCTCCTCTCCCATCCTCTCCCCTCCTCTCCTCTCCTCTCCTCTCCTCTCCTCTCCTCTCCTCTCCTCTCCCCTCCCTCCCCTCCTCTCCTCTCCTCTCCTCTCCTCTCCTCTCCCCTCCCCTCCTCTCCTCTCCTGTCCTGTCCTGTCCTGTCCTCTCCTCTCCTCTCCTCTCCCCTCCCCTCCTCTTCCCTCCTCTCTTCTCCTCCCTTCTCCTCTCCTCTCCTCTCCTCTCCCCTCCTCTCCTCTCCTCTCCTCCTCTCCTCTCCCCTCCTCTCTTCTCCTCCTCTCCTCTCCTCTCTTCTCCTCCCTTCTCCTCTCCTCTCCTCTCCCCTCCTTTCCTCTCCTCTCCCCTCCTCTCCCTCTCCTCTCCTCTCCTCTCCTCTCCTGTCCTGTCCTGTCCTGTCCTGTCCTGTCCTGTCCTCTCCTCTCCTCTCCTCTCCCCTCCCCTCCTCTTCCCTCCTCTCCTCTCCTCTTCTCTCCTCTCCTCTCCTCCACTCTCCTCTCCCTCTCCTCTCTCCTCTCCTCTCCTCTCCTCTCCCTCTCCTCCCCTCCCCCTCCCCTCCTCTCCTCTCCTCTCCTCTCCTCTCCTCTCCTCTCTTCTCCTCTCCTCTCCTCTCCTCTCCTCTCCTCTCCTCTCCTGCGGTCCCATGATTCATCTGTTGTAAATGGAGCCCTCCACCCTGTCCGTGCTGACTCCTGCCTCTGTAAATGTGCAGCTTTGTTCATGTTATGCTCTTCCTCCATTCAGCCTGTTCATTTGTTACTCTTTACTAATAAAGAACATGCTTGTTTGTACTTTTCCTCTTCCTTCTTTCCTTCTCTGTCATTTGAAAGTGGAGGCACTGGGAGCCAGTTTAATTTATTCACTAGCTGAAATCTATTGAGTTTGTGGATATTGTAGATATCACACATGTTTCTGATGACTTTTGGCCCATTTACGGAGCTGAGTGAGATTAGAGTTAAACACATTCACATGTTTCGACTTTTGAGATGGATTTAAACACTCACATAAAGAGCCAAAAGGGTTTCACGTCCTAAAAATGTTAATTGTGTTCATTCCAGTAGTAGCTGACATTCAATACAAACTGCTTACTGCAGCCACTTTAACTCAAAGCAGAAAACACACGTGTAGTTGTGTGTGTGTGTGTGTGTGTGCGCGCGCGTGTGTGTGTGTGGTGAAAAGGCAACGCTGCGGGTCGACTACATGAGCTGTTTTCCAGTAATCCCACTGTGGGGAAGGCTGCTGTTTTCTGCAGGTGAATTTTTTCTCCAACATAAAACCAGGAGGTGACTTACACAGCAGCTATGGATGGAAGAGGAGGAAGAGGAGGAGCTGTGAATGTCGAGGTGCGTTCATGACACTCATGTCACATTACAGGCCTAAAACTGAGGTCGAATCAGAAACAAGTGCCAGGCGACACGCTTTAGCTCATATTTTCACATTTACGTGACGTCCATTGAGGCATTTTCTATGGTTTAATTCCGCTGATTTCAAGTCCAAATCATGTGATGCCTCAGCTGATTCCCTGCTTTACATTCATTTGGCAGAACTGATCAAATTAATTTCAACTGCTCTGACCTTCAGCTGATCAAACACATTCACGAGATTGGTCGTAAAGGTTTCGCCTTTTTATCTTATCCCCTTAAAGGTCTTATTTTTCCGATATTACCGCTCTCTTCCTGACCTTCCCTTTATCTGCTCAGATGCAACAGACGTCGGCTCCCACCCCTCCTTTGCCATCTGTCTGGCAAGGATTTGGGAGGAAGGTTAGACTGTTGCTGCCACATGTTTGGCCCAAAGGTTCTCCGGCTCTGCAGGTTCTTGTGCTGCTGTGTGTTGGACTGTTGCTGGCCGAACGGCTAGTTAATGTGCTTGTGCCTGTTTACTCTAAGAATATCGGTAAGTACCTAAAGCAAACCCAAATTGCAGATAATTTCGCTTAGTATTTATACAATAGAGAAATTGTGACGTAGAGAAAACAGCGCGCCCCGTCTCTGCAGCCTGCAGTTCACAGACACGCCTGTAGAGGGCAGCATGTTCAAGTGTTTTAAAAGGGTGACCCTCCCAAACTTTGATTCTGCATCTAATATTCATGAAATAAATATCAATTTGGTTGAGATTCATGAGAGTGAAATGAAAGTTCAAAAGAAGAGATTTTGTGGTGTTAGTAGCTCACAGGTTCCTGCACCTTTTGACTGCTGATTCATCTCACCTGGTTACGTAACATACCATTTATCCTTTGCTGTCCTTGGCCCCTTCCAATAGACTTAACAGGTTTTTGTGGGGATAATTACTGCTTTTTAGCAGCTCTGCGTGATGCATTGTAGCATGCTGCTCTAGTTAACACACTTCCTCCCCATCCAAATAACTTTTAAACTCATATTACAACAGACACACACTCAGTTTGAAGACACAACAAAGCCACAGAGAGCAGCATTCAGTCATTCCTCTGCCCAAATACTCACCCCTTTATATTTTTGAAGCTACTTGAAGCATATCAGGTCTGACAGAATGAGACTGGCTAAATTACGGCCCAGAAGTCTTTCAGTTATTGCCAATTAAAAGGCTAAATGGGGCCATAAAACACAGTAACAATGCACACAGAGTGTGAATGAGCCCTTCCAATATCCATGGATCACTTCATTCAGACACTTATTGCCCCATATGGTCGCCATTAAAATAAAAAGTTAAGGCTTATTATAAAGCAGAGAAGTGGGAAGGAGGAAGCAACTTTTATGTTTCGGGGTTGTTATCATTTGCCAGGACTCTTTTGTGCCCCGTTTTGTACACAGGGCAACACGCAGCGCGAGGCAATAATCCAGAAGCCTCCACTTCAGAGGGAGTCAAGCTCCGGTTTGTCTTCAGCTACATTAGCCTTTAGAAAAATGTCCGCTTGGCTTTTGGAGCCACATGAAAGTGGAAGCCAGCGCTGCCGGAGTGAAGGCCAGCATTGCTTTGTGTGACGGGGAAGGCGTGGAAGGGGTGCTGCGGTGGGGGGCAGCTAGTTTGTGTGTGAAGGTTTTCTGGGAGGTCACCCCCTCCTGCCAGTCATGCTTAGGCAGCATTAGTGGCCTTTTTCGTGGAGTTAACACACCGGTACAACAGCCGTTTTGTCTCCGGGTCCGACCCCGCCTCCCACCCTCCGAATCCTGGTCCCAGAGCCAAAGAGCTGAAAATACCCCCCACTGAAAACACTTTCATTAAAAAAATGTCGAATACAATCATTTCTTTTTATAGTAAATTTTCTCACCGTGTCACCAGCGTCTCCATCTTCAGTCGTTCCTCCTCTTCTCTCCTGCGTCCCTCTTTCGCTCCTTTTTTCAAGTCGTCTGGATTCCCAGCACTCGTCCAACAGTGTAATGAATGTCAATGAATCGGTGTGTGTGCGCCTGTGTGTGCACGCAAAACACACACATGACGTCAATCTGATTGATGTCATATGCTGTACAAGTACTTCTGATTTGGAATTTACCAAATGCATGAATTGCTCGTTGCTTTTTAAGATTTTCTTTTTTTTAACCTCTGTTGTTTATTAGCTCAACCAGGCGAAGGATCTTTGCGTATTTGTGCATCCGTGCATGTGTGTTTTGTAGTTAATGAGCTCTCTGAAGGAGGTCCCTGGTCATCACTTGTTGCCACTGTATGCATTTACACCCTGCTGAAGTTCCTACAAGGAGGAGGGGCAGGTGGGTCATGCATGTGTGTGTGTGTGTGTGTGTGTGTGTGTGTGTGTGTGTTGATCCCTACAATCTCATTCTACTAGTTTCGCCCCACAACTTCAAACGACGAGGGTTAAGACACGTTTTTAAGGTTAATGGTAATATTAGGTTTGGGTCAGGGTCAGTTCATGTTTCTGAGTCCCCACAGATATAGAAATGTCAGAATATGTTTCCATGACTGCATAGCATGCTGCCACATCTGATGATAGCCCGAAATAATGTGTTTTTTGGTGTTTTTGAATATGTTTAGTCCCTCGTTTTGATGGAACATAGAAAACAGTTTTCACCTCCTTGTGTGTAGGCACCTCTGGTTTCATCAGCAATCTTCGTCAGTTCTCGTGGATCAAAGTTCAGCAGTTTACCAGCAGAGGAGTTCAGGTAACGTGCAGATGATTCTCCTCCTCTCCTCCTGTCTCTCATATTGTGCAGATTACAGTCGCTTTTTGGACTTTGGGGGTTATTCTGGGCTTCACAAGCGACTTGGCGTCAGACAGGAAGCATGTTTGATTTTAGCTGGCGTCCCTTTTCCATCGTCTGAGGCGCTAATGGCTGCCGTCCATCAGAACAGTCACACGCGTCTCCCTCGCTTCACGCTTCAGGTGTGTTTGTTCGCCCATTTGCACGGCCTGTCTCTGCGCTGGCACCTGGAGAGGCGCACGGGAGACGTGCTGAGGAGCGTCGACAGGGGCACGTCCTCCGTCAACAACCTGCTGAGGTAGGACAGGCGGACGCACAACAACCGTAGCTGTCGGTGGTCACGTGACCTGGCTGAGCAGGCGCCTTTGTCTCCCAGCTACATTCTGTTCAGCGTCCTTCCCACCATCTGTGACGTCATCATCGCCATCGTCTACTTCGTCTCGTACTTCAGCGTCTGGTTTGGACTCATTGTTTTCACGTGCATGGTCCTCTACCTCAGTGAGTAACCGCGTGTGTCGGGATGTTGCACAAGCAAAGATTCGACAGTAGCTCAGCACTCTTCACTGTGCAGTTGGCTTATTTTCACGTCTACATTGTACTTACAAAAGCCCACGTGCGCCTCATCCGTGCAGCTGATACTTACCTGCCTGTCCGTCCGCAGCCTGTACTGTCCTCATCACGGAATGGAGAACAAAATACAGGCGGGAGATGAACAGCGAGGACAACAAGGCCAAGTCCAGAGCCGTCGACTCGCTCCTCAACTTTGAGACGGTAGAAATTCTCCCTTCAAAAGTCGTCCTCTGCAATGAGACGGAGCCTAACTGAATGTCAGCGCAGGTGAAAGTCTACGGTGCTGAAGAATACGAGGTCCGCTGCTTTCAGGAAGCCATTCTGAGACATCAGGTAAGTTCAGGTTACAGCAGGGGAGTTCAGGAAGAGCCTTTGTTGCTGCTCCGGGATGATGCTGAGGGAAACGCCGTCTTAAACTCATAAAAGGACTTTTCTTATTTCCCGTGTCCTGTTGCAGCACTGCGAGTGGAAGAGCTCAGCATCTCTGGCTTTGCTGAATCAAACCCAGAACATCATCATCGGTTCAGGGCTGCTGGCCGGATCTCTGCTCTGTGCACACTCGGTCTCTCAGGGCAAACTACAGGTAGAATCTGTTTCAATCTTAGAATCTGTTGACTTGTGGCTGGATTTAATATCAAAAATCCTAATTACCAAGCGAGTGTGGTGATGCAGCTTTCATGGTATTAGAATTCTCTCCTGTGTGATAACAGCTCAAAAAGAACACTTCTGCATCTGTTTTTGCACGTTTGACACCTTCCAGGAGAAGAAACTGTGTGCCAACATCTCATTAGCCAGTTTTTTTCTCATTACCCAGTTGAGTTCCACTCAGGGCTGATTTATGCGTTCATATCTGCCAGGTTGGAGACTACGTCCTCTTCGGCACCTACATCATCCAACTGTACACACCTCTGAACTGGTTCGGAACCTACTACAGGTGAGATTAAAGCGGCGTGAACGTCCTCCCACCCTGCATCACAGTATATGAGGGGAGTAGCGAAGAGATCACCTTCAGGAAGATCTGAAAACGCCTCCAGCCAATCGGTCTGACCATCTTTACTGTTGATGTTTGCTTTGCAGGCTGATCCAGAGTTCCTTCGTTGACATGGAGAACATGTTAGCACTGTTTACAGAGCAGAGAGAGGTGAGTCTCAAATACGCCACTTAAACCTATACATTTACTCACATAGACAGTATTCTTCTTCATTTCACGGAGCTTTGATTCTCCATTTTAATTTTCCTCTATTTCATTCTCCATTCATGTTTATTACTGGATGAATTTACAATTGACCTATTAGAAGCCTTGGAAATTTGCAAAGACCAAAGTGTGTATTAAATCAAAAGCAAACTGAAATAATCATAAATTGAATCAAACATCCAAACACCTTGTAAATGTCTTGTTAGCATCGCTCTCCTTTGGTCAGGGGAGACGGAGGTCAACAGCAAGTGTGTCTCTGTGTTGAGTGTGTGTTGGCGCGCACTGAAACACAGCATCTGCGCGTACGTCTGCCGTTTTGTGCGTGTTTTCGGTGGGAAAAGGCGTTCTCAGTCTGCCTCAGGAAAAGCGCCTGCATTCACAGGCCCTTGATATGTTAAACAGCCACATGAATGTGGACAAAAGCATTAGAGCACCTTCAAAACACAGCGGCCCTTTTCTTCTGGCTTGGGAAGCAGAAGTCAAGGGGACTCGAGGAGGAAGAGGGGAGGTTGGTAAATCACCACATTACTGTGAAAATGTCCCATCTTACGTTAATGATTACATCCTATTTCCTCCCTTTTTTAAAACTAAATCTCATGACACTAACCTGCAATCTGGGTCCACATCGATATATATGTGAATCCAATTTTGTGAGGATATTTGAGTTTGCATGTGCCTCAATGTCCTCTTGCTCATCTCCCAGGTCCAAGATGCTGATGGGGCTCAGGACCTGCAGCTCGCAGCAGGTCAGGTGGAGTTTGACAGAGTCTCTTTCAGCTATGTGCCCGGGTGTGTAGCCAACATGTTCCTGATGATAATTACAGTTGTCAATTTCCTCCAGTCTAATTCAGGCCAGAACAGACAGCAACTTGAAATGGGCCTGTTTTATTCATTCAGAAGGGCTCCATCAATGTCACCTAGGTGTTGTGTGTTAAGATCTGGACAATCACCAGCGATAAAAGGACTATTTACAAAATGTGTTTAGGTTTTCTACTTGTGTGTTTGTGTGCAGCATGGAGGTTCTTCAGGACGTGACCTTCACTGTGGAGGCGGGACAGACGGTCGCTTTGGTAGGGTGTGAAAATAGAAAAAAACACAAAATAAGTAATAAAAAACACTGTATTGGATGTTGTGTTTAGCCTTATACTCATTATCCTCACAGCTAATTGCTAATGGTGGACCATTAGCAATTAGCTTTTAGCGTCACATCTAAAAGCTATTTGTTAACGGCTAGTAATAACAAAGTATTGGCTTTTTAAAAGAAATCCTGATTAATAAACTCACGCATACAAAAAAAATCTCAAGCAGAATAATTGAATTACGTTCTTAGTAATTTGGAATCTAGAGTTTGCAAAGATCCTTCATTGAAGCCTTTGCAGCAGAGCAGATAACAGTATTACCAGATGCTATCATTCATAGAGACGGAGGGTAATTTAAGACCTGTCAATCCAAGTTTAGGATGGATTTAGTGATTTTACAGGTGGGTCCATCTGGATCAGGGAAGAGCTCCATCCTGCGCCTGCTGTTCAGATTCTATGACCCTCAGAGGGGCAGCATCCGTATCGACGGCCAGGACATTTCCAAGGTGAACCAACAGAGATTATGAATCCCTAAACATGTAAACACCCACTCTTTTTTAAGACAATCTCCAACCATCACCAGAACAAATATTTCCCCTAAAATCCATCTGATACTTTCGAGGCTTTGCCCGAGACTTTCTTAGTGTTCTGCCGGGCAGCCAGGAAATAGAGAATGAACATGTGCAGCGCACGTGTGTCAACATCTGTGAGCAGGAATCAGCAGGTGGACCACAAAGCTATTGTTGTTTTTATTTCTTTATTTTAAACAGCAGTACTTGGAGTCTTTGGCAACTGATGATAGGAGGGCAGGGAAATAGCTCTCAGCTGCTTCATGGTGTGAAAATACCACAGCACAGATGCAAAGTGAGTTATCAGCGCACACGCGTTAGAGCCATTTTCCCCTTCTGTTTTTCCCGATAACATATTTTAGAAGCAAAGAATTGCAGGAAACAGCATGAGTTAGTTGGAAATGTGAATGAAACCACACCTTAAAAATGTCAAAATGGCCAGAGCAGAGATCAAAAAGGTAGAAGAGGAATCTGTGTTTAAAGGCTCCGTAAAAAAGGAATCTAAAACATCTACGTCGCTGCCATTTGTTGGTATTTTGGCCGTATAATAACAGGTGACACAGGTCTCAAAATAAAGACTCAAACCACAAGTTAAATCATTTTCTTTCCCAATATGATTGATGTTATTCAAGCTCTAAATGTTTCCACATTTAAATATTCATTCTTTCGATCTCGTTGGTTTTAGTGATTCATTTGAAGCTACAAAATGGAGAAAAAGATCCTGGTAACAGATAACTGGGATATGTGGAGACAGAAATTTGCTACCCACCCAAGTCATTAAATCATGTGGGATATTGACTTTGACAGTGAATAAAAAAGTGCTCTCCAGACCGTCATGGTCTACAAATCAACAGTGGACTATTGAATGGTGCAAAATATGTTTAAGATTTACGTTTTGTTAGGTGATATATGGCGTACGAGGAAGGCGTTGGGGCAGCAGAGTTTAACCATGAGCCCCTGTTGAACATGCTAGTAGTAATAAACGCTGAAGCTCCAGCCTGCTATGCTATTTCTGGCATTCCTGCACTCCCGACTTCAACATCCGGGTTTTTTGGTTGCGGGACTGAAAACTCTGCGCTGCTCTCTGAATTTAAAATCCCAGATGACCCCATATTCCACGTCTGCTCTCTGCATCAGCAGTGGAAAAGGCTGCACGTCACACCGGCCGCTGTCCTCTCAGCCCCTGGTATTTTTGTGTTGTTCCTTTGAGTATTGTTGGGTTGATATCACAATGCTAACAACGGAACACAGCTACGTCTCTGGAGGAGCACATGCTGCTTTCCTTTCTCTTGGTTTTCTTTTCTTTTTACCAACTCGCACACTGACAGAAGCGCTCTGCTGTGACATCGATCTGGTTTCTTCAGGTCAAATGCACCAGCGACATGTCCAGCATCAAAACTCCAGGTCCCAGTATAACCAAGCCAACACAGCACTTGTTAGCAACGCCGCGCAGTTTGTATATTAAAGGAATCCACATCTGTTTTCTTTCTCCCTCTCCTGCACTGCATTTGCACCTTCTTTCCACTTTCCCCCCGTCCTCCTTCTCACACACGCAGCCAAACAGAGCGAGTGAGGAGCTCCAGTCATACTGTGAATAAATCATAGTAAAAGGTTCCTGAATAATGCAGTTTCAGGTCCAGACGCCAGATGTGCTTATGTGCCTGCGAATGTTTGTGTGAAGATAGCACATTTATTGCACTTATACTCAAAGTAACTTGTGTTTATAATTTGCCCCACCCCACCCCACCCCCCAAAAAAATGAAAGACCATTAAAAAGTCCAAAGAGCGCAGCCACTTTACGACCACGCGGACGCCTGTTTTACGGACGTGAGCAGGCTGGTCGTGATTAGGACATAATTACACAGCTGAATGATGATTAGATCACTCAAACACAAAGCTGTTTATTAATCTATTAATCTAACTTCAGTTTACGGGCCTTTCCCCACTAAAGTACCAGCGTGTTCCCATTGGCAGCCTTCAAACACAGCGTTTCCTTTCTCTGGTGAAGCATGTAGGTCAGTGGTATCACATTAGTATTTAAGGGTTTAGTTTTAATCCGAATATAAAGATAACCACGGGAGTTTGGTGAAACTGGTTTGGAGGAAACTTGATGCAAGAGAAGATTTTTCATTTGGAAACGTCTTCTGATGCATAGCTCTTCCAATGAGAAGACATGAACTTAGCACATCGCTAGAAACCAAAGAGCTCACCCTTTTTTGCCAGCCTCGGCCAGCTGACTGCTGATAGCATCTTGGCTAATGACTAGAGTAAAAATAACCAAAAAGAATTTCCAGTTAACTCACTTTGCTACCGACATCTGTAAGAACACGGACCATTAAAGTATTCCACATCATGCTAAAACCTTTTAGAGCCCAGGAAAGATAAGAATCCTTTCATCGTTACAGTATGAGCTCCGAGCAGTTTAATATAAATTAGGAAAACGTTCCTTTCAGGCTTAAATCAACCCGAAAACTTAGTGTAATGCAGATAAACACAACTAATCAAAGGGCCCGGTAGAAAATTAACCAGGCGGTAACTTCATTTAACAGCTAAATTGCATTTGAAACTCGTACCAGTTGAAAATAATTTGCATCACATGCGATCATCAAGGAGGTTTTTTTGCACCAGCTGCTTCACAATTCTGGCTGTTGTCACTCCATTAAAATCCCCCTTCCTTTTCATGTCGAACTCTATAAATACCATTTTAATGTTTCACCATCAGGGGACTGCTCGTAGAACTTCAAATGAAATGATCTTCCGCACTCGTTCGGAGTCCATCAGGCCTGAGTCAGCGTGAGATGACGTTAAAGATGTCCACTCATTGAACGGCTAGTTTTGCTGTAAAAGCTAAATCCTGTCCGATGTTAATAGGCTTTTTTTTCCCATCGACGCTAAATAAATTAAAATGATATTAAATAGGTTTTAAAACATCAGCTGCTCAGATTTGAACACATCAGGAATTCTGCTTTCAAAAAACATCTATGTTCATCTATGTAGACACCAATCAGTGCAATTTAGTTTGTTCCTATATAAAAACAGCACTAATATGCAGATAAAGACACATTATTGAGGTTGAAGGTTGATGTTATAGTGAATATTTGATGCCCCTGAAGGCGTCGGGATCATATTTGGTGGTGGCCAAGCATGAAGTGATGCTCTTGGTGTTTTGAAAGACAGAAGAGAAAGGATTCTCTCAGATGTGGGACAACAATTCCAGATGTGCATGGAAAAATAAAACCAAATCAATAATCTGACAACACCCTCTAGATGCATGTCAATGATTTACAGGTTTAGATGTGAGAACAAACCTGTAGCGGTGAGTTATGTTAAGGTTCTGAGCCAGATTGGGATTATGCTAAAAATGGATTAAGGGCATTTTGTAATGGATGGATTATATGAGCAGTGCATGCGTCTGGTTCCGTCTGGCTCCATCACTCCTCTGCCGCCCTGTTTGTTACCGCATGTGGCAGCCACATGTGACGGTGAGTCAGAGTCTGCCGGCCCGGCTCCACAGGTCGGGTACGGAACACCAACGTGAGTCATCGTTGTGCTTTCTAACGTGTTGCACAAGTTTGACTTTTGGGTTATTTTTGGGGGACCTGAACAATAGTCCTGCTGGTAATTCACCCCCCCACCCCCACCCCCCCACCCCCACCCCCTCCTTCCTGTGCCATTTCCTGTTTGTGATGAAAGCCTTTATTATGGAGAAACATCAAATATTCCTAAAATGATTCATTGTTCATGCAGGGCTGAGAAAAGGCTTCAGTCAGCAGGTGGATCAGCAAAGGAAGAGTTGAACAAGAGGCCAAACGAGCCCACTGACACTCTGTAGTGTCTGTGGACTAAATTTAAACGCCGCTCTGTATCAAAATGATGAATATTGATGGTCACAGTCTTGCAGTAAACTTGTGTAAAATGCTTTTGCTGCCACTTTCTTTCACACTTGATCCCCATTTAAGGAAATTCTTCAGGTTATAACATCATACCTGGATGAATTATAGTATAAATGTTCACACAGAGGCAAAAGCAGAGGGTGCCGTTGGTCTTATTGCTTATTTTAATGAGTTAAATGGATTTGTTCAGGTCCGCAGTTGAAATTGTTAAGTGTTTGTTTGTGTGTTGTGCACCCGTCTGCGGTCCCTCGTTCTGCCAACGAGCCCCTCCACCAGGCTGAGCTCATCCCCAAGAGCAAGTCTTGGTAATTGCAGAATTCTTTGGCAAAGCGCTTTATACGGCCCTATTTTGCTCAGCCGTTGTAATTTTCTCTTTCATATCCATCTGTCTCTCCAACGTTTGGCATCCCAGCTCTGTATGAGAAACAGCTGCTGCGCTGTTCCTGGATGGAAACAACAGCGAATGGATGCAAGGATGAAATGATGGGAAACGTGTTGTTACCAGCCAAACCGTGGTGGTACAGGAAGTGGGACTGGTATTGTTCTGGCTGCAGAGGAGAAATGTTGCACTTGAAAGATTCAGTGTTTTGTTAGTTGTTTCGGGCTGTTTTTTCATTTATTTTTTTTAACGTTTCCCAGAGACTTTGAAAACTGGAAATGATTTCAGCCTTTTTACAAGTATAATTGTACATTAGTTTTAATAGCATCGTGCCTCCCGGTTATAGTTTGTCACATCAAAGAACTTCAACTTTAATTTTGGCCTCTTTAATTTTTAACAAATGCACATTAACACATTGTGTTTGTGGTCTTTATTTCTATTTCTTGAAAGAAGCAGCACAGATGTGTTAGAATTGTACTGACCTTTTGAAACCTGTACCTGTGTTATGCTCTACTTGTATATGACATAAATAGAAGCATTGGTAGGTGGCACAGTAGAGGCTGGAGTAAACCTTCAACCTTAAACCTTCAACGGAGGTGCGGAGGCTTGATTCTGTCACTACGTCACAGGACACATCCAATAAAGTTGCAGTTTCGCTTGATTTGAAATGTAGAGAAGTGGAAAGTAGGTGAATCTCTGCAGTCAAAGAAAGTGGAGAGACTGAATGAAACTGGCTGAGGACACTTGCTGTCTGTGACCCAGGGCAACATGCATTATATAGTACAGGCTGGCTATCTAATGCAACATTTATATATATATATATGTATATGTATGGCATATGGGTGTGCTGGGGGCAGGTCCAGTATGTTTAGATCGAGGTCGGTGCAGTTCATCGCAAAAATGTCACTAATTTGAGGACATTCTGAACATCTGGAAGCATAATTTGTGTTCCGCTCCGCAGGAACGACACAGGATGCTTTTAGATGCCGTCCTCTCACCACACGTCTGGACTTTGGTCTCTTCTCCTTCCTAGGTGCGCCAGTCTTCTCTGAGGTCCCACATCGGTGTCGTCCCTCAGGATACGGTCCTTTTCAACGACACCATCGGCAACAACATCCTGTACGGTCGCATTTCGGCCAGCAGGGAGGAGGTGGAGAGGGCCGCCGTGGCTGCCGACATACACAGCAGGATCCTGGAGCTGCCACAGGGTCAGGCTGGGGTGTGTGAACATGGAGGATGGCACTAGTGACCTGAACAAAAAATAATCAGAATTCACCTGAGGCCAACGTGTTCCAACAGGATACGACACAGACGTCGGCGAGCGAGGCCTGAAACTGAGCGGTGGGGAGAAGCAGAGGGTGGCGATCGCTCGAACTATCCTGAAAGAACCTCGGATCATTCTGCTGGATGAGGTGGGGGTGCACACAGGATTACATCACAAGACCTCCCGTCTTTACACCTGTGCATTAGCAACTCTTTCTCGGTTCTACTTTCCTTCATGGTCTGAGTTGCGCAACACCTATTTGGCCCACTTGACAACGACTATATCTTTGGGTCTCCAGGCCACGTCTTCGCTGGACACCCAGACGGAGCAGAACATTCAAGCTTCCCTGACTGAAGTCTGCTCCAACAGGACCACAATTGTGGTCGCACACAGGTGACACGACTCAGCTGTTCAACTTCCTGCTGAAGGGAATCCCACTCAAGTAGCTCTGCATCAGCATTTGATGTGTTCCTTCTGACTGTGTGAGTGTGATCGGAAATCAGATTAAGAGAGACTCTGGGCTAAAGCTTAACGCAAAAGCATCTTTTGGTCTTCGACACCATCTGATCACAGTTGCAGCGCTAATACAGAACCAAGCTGACAGCATAAAAACAAATGTGAGTAAGAGAAATGAAAGGAAAAGAGGGAGGTAGTGAAAGAAAAACAGGATTAGAGCGCACAGAAAGAGATGGAGGGAGAGATTAAATGAAAAGCTGATTGGAGGATATGAGATGATGCGCGATGACAGGTTAACAAAAGCAGAAGAAACAGATGTCTGGTTATTCATCAGCCAGAGTGAGATGGAAAAAGACTTGAAAGGCTCTGACACTTGGGGACATGAAATACACCAGGAGTGATGTTGCTTGTGATGCTAAACCCATGTTTCATCATTTCCTCTCTGTTGTACTTCATAAGGGACAGCATATTTATGTCTCAGATCAATCAACGATATAATAAGCCTGGCTTAAACTGCAAAAGAAAAAGATCATTCAACTAAAACACTTCTGGTTAAAATGCATAGATGCAACATTTGAGATTCTTAAACCAACGCACAGTCCTGCCATCTGTCCACCAGATGAATTGCTCGCCACTACGAGCAATGATCTGCCCAGGAAGTAACAGCAGGGTAGAACTCAAAACATGACTTTTTAGACCGTTATTACAAAGAACTGGTTAATCAGCCTTTCAGCATCAGATGGAGCGTCGGATCGGCTCTACTCGTTATTAGTTCTTGCTCCGTTCATTTTGTACCCCAGTGACAGTGTTTTTATTATAAATTGCTGCTAATATGATAATTAATCCCGAGTGGAATGCTGTTTAAGATGGAAACGTTTCCAGCATAACCTTAGACATACAGTTCGCAAATGAACGTGTTTAGACATTGGTTCTTCTGTCTGAATGAGAGGAGGGAAAATGGAGAATTCAGTCATTTTTGCAGTCTCTCAGGAGAGGTATTTCTACCTTTGACCGAGGTTTTCTATCAAATATTGAAGGTGAACGTCCAAAGATAGCTTTTGATGACATGACACAGAGTGGTGGCTCTGCTGAAGCTGAAAGTGACATTCTGCAGTCTGGTGAGGCGTGAGCTCTGTGGTGTGCAAAGAGCGGGTTTGTCTTCTGCACCCTGCTTTCTGCACCAAGAATCGGTCCACGGATAGTTTTTGCCATGGAAAAGTTTAAGGAAGCACGCATGAGATCAGGCATCCTCCAACACCTTCAAAGGATTTCACTAGATATCCCCAACACGGGTCCAAAGCAGAGAGACACACATCACTGCGTGTGCCTTTAATCAGGCTCTTGTCAGACGCTGCTCATCAATAGAAAGACAAGTTCACTCAGAGTTCCTCTGCGTTCAGCAACATGCAGAGTTCTGCGTGTGTTGTATCTGATCCCGTGGCAGAAATGACAGCTGGGACGTGAGTGCGACTGGTTCTGATTCCAGAACCGTGATAAGACAACTGGCCATACTTTACATCCAGCCACACGTTATGACTCTTTCTCCTACTCTCTCCCCTTTCTTGCTTCCTTCCCTTTATCTGATTAATTTCTATGTGATGTTTTATAAAAAAAAACAAGCCTACCACTCCACATCGAGGGTGTTGTCATGACCACCAGGCAAACTGTTTAAAGGAAAATATATATTAACTTTCCTACTAGCAAAACTGAGTGATGGCATTTGCTTTTGTTTGCCTGGATTAAAATGTTTGATGTTAAAATAATCTTTTTTGGTATTTCAGGTTGTCCACCATCATTGGAGCAGACCAGATCTTAGTGATTCACAATGGAGCGATTGCAGAGAGAGGACGGTAAAATGATCCTTATAAACCACACAAATAGATACAGCGGCATTGTAGGAAATGATAGCAGAAATGTTCATGTCCTCTGAAAAGCTGGAGACTTTTCTCGTGAGGACTTTTGTGGGAAGTGAGGACATTTTGCGGACTTTTTGGTAGTCAAGATGTGGTTCTAAGGTTGGATTTAGGATTAGGTTTAGGTTAGGGTCAGGTTCAGGGTTAGGGTCAGGCATTTAGTTGGGATGTTAAGGAGCTCAGTAATGTATTATATCTATAAAAGTCCTCACAAAGATAGAAGTCCAAGAGTGTGTGTGTGAGAGAGAGAGAGAGAGAGAGAGAGAGAGTGAGAGAGGGACACCTGAATGATTGTTTGTGGCTTAGGTGCTTGCAAATTTGTTATCTATGGATCAATCTTTAAGAGTATATTTTGTGTGACCCTTAAACCTTCTGGTATCTCTTTGCCCTGAGGTCCAATCCCCCCCCGCCCACACCCACACACACACGCACACACAGAGACACTTAACTGCTGATGCGTACAATCCTTTGATATAGGAGCTGACTATAAAGACTTCCGTTGTCACACACTGAGGTTAGACGGACAATGAAGTGATACATCTCACTCTGTAAAATAAATCCTTACAGCAGCTGCAGCTGAATGTCATGTGCATTTTGCCATTACGGTGATGATGGAGATGAAAGAAGATGAGAGAACCTGAGAAACGAGCTGCTATACGGTGAGGAACAGCCATGTGACCGTATTGTCCCTGCAGCCTTGGGCAGGGAGCGCCGACCAAAGACCATTCATCATTTGATCGACACTGTTATGTAAACACACGTCAGCCCCTTTTAACCTCTGGTGTCGGAATACACGCGTTTACCCCCACATGATGGGATGGAATTAGGAAGTGGGTTCATCTCCGCCCCACCTTATCCCTGTGCTTTGCTTTGTTCTTTACCATGACCTCCTCCTGAGCCTGGCTGATAACTCTGAGAAATGCCGTGACCGGTCAGACGACCAATACCTGTTGTGTTCAGCACTATACGACTGTGAAGCTGTGCAGCTCTGCAGTATCAGGCTTCAGTTTCCAGCTTAATCTGCTTTTTCATACATGACTGGATTACACCTCCAGCAATGAAACGTTGGCCACCACCTTATGGTGGCAGAGAGCTCTGAGTGCCCCCTGTGACCCCAGGAGCCATGTAGTCGGGGGCGACTCCCTGCCGGGTCTTCGAGAAAATTAGTTGTAGGCGAAGGAAAAGATGAAGTGAGAGACCCCAGCGAGGACTAAAATCAAGGATAAGTGGAAGCTGCCTGGGGGTAAAAGGGTTAGCTGCTTAGCCTTAATGCTTGTTTGAGAGGTGTTTTAGAATTACATCCCCATCCTTTGTTCTTGTTACTTGAATTATTAAGTTTAAAAACAGTCCTTTCTCTGCTGCTCGTGATCTGCACTGCCCTCCTGCTTGCATCCTGCCCAGATCATCTCCTATATATTCTATTTCTGACCTTCACGGTCTGAATTTTCTGTCTGGGAGTCCAGACAGTAACAGACTTTTGGTTTTATTAATTCATAGTGAAGTTGGTTAAAGTGAGCAGGAGGATTTTTCGACAGCTCAACTTTGTTTTTAAAGCAGCTCTGATGTCACAAGACATTTTAAGTGACCAGCCTTCCCCTCGTCGCGTTTCCTTTTTATTTCCTGTTGTTTTGGTGGAAAAAAGGATGAAATTAGAAGATGTAGTTGTAAATAAATTGTATACTGCACTGGAGAATGCATAAATCATCTGTGCTGATACAGTAAATAGTGTTTTAAACTGTGTAATATAGTGAAATAAATGGGGGCTGCACAGTGGTGCACAGTGGTCTTTGATGAATGGATCAGAGAATGGCACAAGCTTTGTGCGGGCCCTGAGGGGACTTTGAACAGCCAAATTGGTTGGTTACCAGAACAGTATTTCATCCTAATATGTCATGTTATAATGAATTAAATAATGGCTACATGCTGTTGCTTGTTGCAGCGAGAGGCATTCTTTCTGTCGTAGTTGTTGTATCCGGTCGCCAGTTTCCGGACTTTCAGTTTGAGAATGTGGTCCGGATATGAGTTGAGAACTGTAGAGGGGAACAGTCCAGGAACTCTGACATGAAACTCAATGTAGATGACTTGCTCGGGGATGCTTCGGTATGAAAAGCTCTGGAATGGGAATTGTTGGGTGTTTCAGGGCCCTTCCACATTTTGTTGACAGTAATTGCATACAGGATCGAAGTGACCTGTTCTGCTCAGTGGAAACGTGGCATTCGTGTCTGTGTGGTTGAAGCAAACTGAGCAGGATGGCATGAAAATGAAGCCTAATCTGATTTGATCCTTTTGTGTCTTGTTCCTTTTCCCATCAGACATGAAGAGCTGCTGGTCCAGGGGGGTCTGTATGCGGCCATGTGGACCAAACAGCAAAAGAGCCACAATCTTCAACCAGACACAGACACTGAGAACTAAGCTACCAACCCAAGCTCATCTCCACACATCGTACCCCTTTAGTGCAACTTTCAATTCATTCAGGTTATTACCTTTCACGTCAGATTAGTCTTTTTTTTAGGATCCAGTTTCCATGGTAGCAGTAAACAGTGGAAAGCCCAGAAGCTTGTCCAGCAGCAGAGGCAGGAAGTGTTGTGGTCAGACGTTCTTCTTGTAAAGCTGCGGTGATTATGTTACTGACATTGTTTTGGTAAAAACATCCTGGATGACCCAAAATTGGCCGTGTCAAAGGTTGCTGTGTGGAGTATCAGCAGCCTGAGGGTTTCTGTGAGGAAGACAGATGGGCAGTCGGAGCTGTGTCACGTTGCCAATAAAAGCCTCAGAAACGACAACAGCGTGATGGTTTTGTCTGCAACTTAAAAGGAAAACGTTGCTGCAGCACATGGAGCTCTACTCGGAGCTTCTGTTTGCAGGGAATGAATTAAACATACACCTGAGAAAACCGAGGAGATCGAATTCTTCAATACAGGCCCCCAAAAAGAGTGTAATAAATTCATTAGAGTAAGCACAAACGCCACAGAGCTTCGATGTGGGAGAGTTTGGAAGTCTGCTGAAATAGAAGTGGTAACTTGAAACTTGAAATGGGCAACACATCAGTGTGGTGCAGACACATTCTGATGAATATACTGAAAACCACCAACACACACTCTTGAAGTGAGGGTGGCTTATTCATACTGCATCAGCATACCTGCAAGAAGAACATTTATGCGCTAGATTTCAGCAAATCTTTCTTCCTTTTAAGGGTTCTTCGCTTCCATCTCTCTGTCCTCTGCTGCTTCTGTTACACGACCACGTTCAGTAAATATGGATCAAACGTTCGTGGCCTGAAGAGCTCAAAGTAGAACTCTTGATTTGTGTCAGGGAGGGTGGATGCCATGGTAACAGTTTACAGAGATTATCTGCTGAAGGACCGGGCTGACTGGAGGGCGCTTTGACTTTCCCAGTCCTCCCAGACTGAACCCAACAAGATTGAATCATCCAATCAACCAAAGCAAATGATAAAGTTACTTTTGCATTAAAGATATAAAGATCAAATGGTGCTTTTATTTTTAGCAGCGTTGTACAGACGGCCACTTCAGTGAGTTGCGCCCTTATTAAAATACCATGGCCAGTCTGTGTACCAGTAGGGGCAGTCTAAGGGCTTCATATCTTAATCATGATCACTGCCAAGCAGCTGCTGCCTCTCCTTTCCTGACTGTCTCACTGTCGCTCATCTTCTTCCCTGGGTTAAAAAAGCTTCAAATTTGCTCCATTCCTGGGCGTTCAAACAACTCTCCTGACTTCAATGACGCAGTGCTTCCATGCAAAAAGATTTCCTCTGAGCTTCACACAAGTCATAGTGACAATTTGTTTTTGTTTTTTTATTATTCAGAGTGTTGTTTTTCATCTTTGGGTTGCATTCAGCCAAAAAGACAGAAGAAGAAAAAGAAGGAACCGCTCCAGATTAATTTGAATATATTTATTATTATTTTTATGTCACAGACTGTTCACATTTCCTACAGACTATATTTGCACATATATCAAGTGGTCTCCTATTTTATTTTGTGTACACACTGGTCAAATGAACTGGTCTTTTAGGGTCAACCATACTTGGTCCCTTATGTGAAACAAAAAAGTAAATGTGCACCACATCTAATGGCATTTCTGCTCATTTAAGCTTTTGAAATCACTCATGAAAAATATCCCTAAATAACTTATTTCTGTTTTTTCAATTTCTTAATTGTTGCTATGGCAATCGGTCACTCATGACTCTCGTTAAAAGGTAAATATATTATCATGTTTAACACTATATTTACACATATGTTCCTGCTCTGTGCCTGTGCAATTTCCTGGCCACCCTGTAAAGTAGGCTTGAGCAACTTAAATGTTAATTGAATAAACAACTTGATAAAAGTGGAAAAAGCGAGCGATCAAACGACACGTCTCCTGTAAAGCCTCGTGCGCATTTCTGTAAACTCTGTTAGAATCTGAGCTTGTGTTTTTTCTCTGTCCTGTGGATTATTTATTTACAAGAAGAAGATAATTGTTACTTAGCTACAGTATATTCAACCATAACAGGGATACTCCGTGAGATATCTAAATGGTGAGAGTAGTGAAATGTCATTAATCCGGCTGTTTTTCATCAAAGAGACGTCTGACTGAGAAAGAATTATTGCACAGCAAATATGATACTGTGTAAAGAGTGAGGAGAAGATTCTCTTTAGACAGAAAGATTTGTGTCCTCCTTTTTATGCAAACGTTGGTCTTTTGCAGCCAGTAGTGATGAATAAGGGTCTAAACCAGAAAAGAGACAATCTTGACGCCAGAAATCTTTGAATTTTATCCTATATCAGCCTTTCTGCAGCAGGGTAAGAAAAGCTTCAGTAAAATAACTTGTATCTAAAATTTGCTGCACAGTGGCTGAAAATGAATTAAATAAAATCCTCTTGCTGGTAAATTTAGAATGTTTATGGGGTCCCTTGTCTGTGGGAGAGACACTCAAATGGACGGAAGCTGAATGGGAAGGCTACGGTGAGTGGCTGGAGACTGTACAAGACTGAATTTTGAGAAAGGAGAGGGGGAGCGAATGGGGACAGAGGAGGAAATCAGGAGAGAGAAAGTGGTTCAGAAAAGGTGAAACAAAGGACAAGAGGAAGAGGAGGAGGAAGTAAATGGGGAAAGGAAGCTGGGAATAAGAAGAGAAACCACTGGATAAAAATAGTGATAGGTGATCGGCTCTGAAATGCCAGTGAGCACTGGTTTGTCAGAGTGGTTGTCCTCTTGCTGAACTCACACACACACACGCGCGCGCACACACACGTACACACGCATGGTGGACATGGTGTTCAGGACACTCCCACTGGGATTAGCTGTCATCGCCACGTTAGACAGAACACACGCGCTAGTGTCCCCGAGTGTGCTGAAACTCCTAAAGGACAGACGCACACTATGAAATCTGCACGTGCAATGCTTGCGTCTAGCTCAATGTATATGTACATAGTTGACCCCACCCCCATCCCCATCCCCCTCCTTCCCCCAGTCTCTCTCAGTTGATCCTTCGGTGTTTGCGGTGCCAGAGGGCAGTTGGTAGATTTTGGCAGCCCTGGTACTCTCGTCGCATCTCGCCATCCGTCAGAGGTGGAGTGATGTTGCAGGGGGCACCGGCCAAGGTCACATTCAAAAGGCTGGTCCACGGTTCCAGGAGGCGAGACATGCCTGGGCCCTAATAACACCAGCGGTGGGAGAACAACATCAGCCACGTGAAAACAGCAGCTGTGAAGAGAACAGGAGAAGGTACCTTTCCAAAGTGGTCCAGCAGGCAGGTAGCAGGTTTGATGTAGGACCAGTCGCTCTCCTCCCAGAATGGGTTGGCTCTCTGGTGGCTGTGGCTCTGCCACGCCTGGCCCTGTATGAGAACCACGTTCAGGTGTTTCTGGGACCCTCGCAGCCTCTTGGATAGAACACCGCTGTAGCTCTGATCCACAAACAACAAAACTCGGGTGGCTTTGCAGCCGGCCAGGTCCACTAGCAACTCGTTGACAGAGTATCGCTCTTTTAGATCAGCCTGGAATACAAAATAGATGGTCGGACAGTCGTTGGTCACATCTGTTAAAAATCTACTGATTAGCTTGTTTTAGATAATTGGTGCCTCTTTTCCACTGAATGGTTCATACTCAACACTGCAGGAACAGACTATTGGGATATTTAATTATATTTGCATGAGTGCAGTAGTGCGAGTACCATGGAAAAGAGGCAACGAGATATCATTATTGGATGGATTTAGGTCTCACAATGCCGTTGAGGTTGGCGTCCCATAGCAGCATGGTGCCGTCATTGCATGTCGGTGAGTTAAGGTAAAGGACCAGCGTGTCGGCGCAGTGCTGCTTCCTGCAGATGTACGAGATGTGATTACGGATCACCGCTTTCTCCGTGGCTGAATACACCCCGTCTATGCCATCTGTGGGAGGGAAGAGGAGGGCTGAGAAGCGGTTCCCGTCATCACAGCGTGGTCAGGTGGTCAGCTGATCTTTCCGGTTGCTTTTTTTTGGTTTTGTACTGCTTAACTTTACCAGCTAAATCAACTGAAAAGATCCTACCAAGTTCTTACTTTGGGGGACTGACTTTCATAGAGGGACACCATCATACCAGAAAGCTGCCCATTACTGAAGAAGGTCTTGATGTGATCCTTGGGAAAGCCATTGTTCTGGAGCATTCTGTAGAACTTCTGTAGACTCTGAACATGGTGCTGGAATGTGATCTGCTGCTGCCAACCGCCTGCAGTGTTCAAAATGTTCCAAAGAAAAAAGCAAAAGTGGCATCGTGACTGGTGAAAATATCAGAGCACTGCCAGAAACAGGATTCCTGTAGTTTAGTGGTGAAGCCTGTCATACCTGAGATCAGCACAGCGTGGTCGCACGTCTGGTAGAGTCGGCAGGAAAGGTGGGTGGCCAAGGGCTGCTGGTGGCACCGTCTGGTGTTTTTATTGAGCTCACAGCTGGAGATGGGCAAACTGGGGGAGCCCATTGGCAACGGCTGAGGGCACCGCGCAAACTCTGCATGATCTGTTAAAGTTGGGGGGCGAGAAAAGTAGCCATTAATGTGATTAAATAGAATCGTCTGAGCATCGACTCACAAGCCCTGGACACAAAGCTGCAAAGCTAATCTAAGGTTCTCTGTGGCTCATGTCTCCACGTGATAAAAGACCACATCTGCAAGCTCCCATGAGCAAAGACAGCGTTCAAGAAAGGCAGTGTGAAACATATTATGTTCCACGGTATTTTAAAAAAACAAAAAGACACTGTGTAGAAGGCTGAAGACTCACCTGCACATCTGAGCCTCTGAGTCCTGTTGCTGTCTCCAACTTCCACCACCAGGGGCAGGAAATGGACTTCGCAGAGGCCTCCGGTGGCTCGCTCCACCAGTCGGCTGCCGCTGCCGCTGCTGATGGTGCCGCCACGCAGCGGCCCACCCACCAGCCGAACGTTGTCCAGAAGTCTCTCCGGTCCAGTTTGTCGACGCTTCATTTGGTTCTGGCAACGTCCCTTCAATGCCGGGGTCAGACACTCTTCCCCTAAAGATGCAAATATTCAAAGTGCATTGTGGGAAGGGATAAAGGGCTGGTGTTGTGTTCCTCATGCACCGATGCAGCTAAATGTTTGAGCCAGGGTCACTGAAAGTTATTTTCCTGCTTTTTTTCTTTGCTTTCGGCTTCTGTATTCTCTGCTCTTCAGACCAAATCTTTATTTATTTCCCCCCGCTCCCTGCTCTCCGTGCTTCCTTTCCTCTGGAGGTTAAATGGGGTCTAAAAGAAAGATTTGCCCTAAAATACTTTGGTCCGAAATCATCTTGGCCCCAGCATGGGGCACAGTGGCGTGCGTGCGCATGAATAATTAACGGGCGTGTATTTGTGTAACGCAGCACCAAATTCACCTTCACATCCGGCCCTAACCTCTCTCACAGCAGGGGGTCCACAAACACTCTCAAACACTTCTCTTTGGGAGGATTTGTGAGGACCTTTACAGAATACATTAACTTTGTGTCCCCTGAGACTATTTCTATATTAATAAAGCACTTTAAAAGCAGTAAAAATGGTACAGTTGGTACCAGGTTTTGATAAACCTCTTCGCTTGATTGTAAAGCTGCTCCCAAATATAAAATACTTTCACTTAAAAGTCTCTGACTGAATTTCACCCCCTCCCATATTTGGTGTTTGGACTTTTCTTAATGGACACCTTGATTGGAGTGGACAGGATGTCTCGTGGCACCTTTGTAGTGATTCATGGGGTTTGTCCTCTGTTCTGCTCACTGTTCAATTACATCCCATTAAAAAATGAACTGCTGTTGACCCAACATATACCAACACTGCACCAATTAGCTGCACTTGCAAGGAGACGCCCCATATATCGCCTCCCTTTCTCCCCTTGGACTCTTTCCTGGGTCACTACATGCGATGTTTGTGCAACAATACACCCCATACAGGAAGACATTGCCACCCTTACTGGTTATATTTGGGAGTGTGTGTGAGTCTTCAGCTCACACGACACATATCAATTGCTGCATTTCCCCACCCTCATTAAGTTCTTCACGGAAGTATTTTAAGTACAGATTTGTTCTGTTGGGAACAGCGGGAGTCGTGCGCTCCGCTACTGCAAGCCCCAAATTGCTGTTATGTGGACGACATTAAATAGCACTTAACTGTAAAATGTAACTGTAAGTTGCAATAAACTGCTTAAACGGAATCCTGGTGTCAAACCAAACTGTCTCAGGCCAGTTAGCAAAACTGCATCTGTTCCTTTCCTGCCTGCTCTGACAAAATGGTGAGATTTGTAATCGGGAGGTTTAGCCACTGTGGGGTTTTTAAGATATATAGATTTTATCTTCCGATGCCGCACAAAATTGCTCGTTTGAGTTTTGCAGCTCACCCAAGTAAATGCCGTCCAGGTGGGAGCATCTCTTCTTCGTCACATTCACGTCCACATAGAAAAGGACCACCGGGTGGCCAAAGTTCTCCCCGGGGCTCGGATCCAGCACCAGCACGGCGTCGTGGGCCATGGAACCTGGGAACAGTTGATGGCGTCTGTGTGAACCTTCAGCTCCATTCAGCATCTGGCTGACACTAAAACCGCTCCGGATTTTGGAGCTCACCATCCCGACGGAGGAGTCTGGCAGGATGGCCAAAACTTTGTCTGGAAGGTTTTTAAGGACCACAGGAGACACAGAGAGTGTTAGATTCAGACGTTCAGGACACGACATTTCACTTTGGAGAACACTCTCACACACACATGCACACACAAGACAAGACCCCCCCCCCCCCTCACGGCACCTTAAACAAGGCCTGGATTTGATTCAATTTTAACATATAGTTACAATATTTCAACTCATATCGGTGATATCTGCGTTATAATAATGGAGTAAAAATCGTACCAGCATATTATTCTGCCTGCAATGGGTAAAACACGCACAGACCCCTGTGTCTGATGACCTTTGCCCCCCCCCGTACCTGTAGCTGTGCGGGGCTCTGAGACATACACGGCCACGGCGGATGGAGGTAGGTGAGCCAGCCGTCTGCACTCGGCTTCAGGGAGCGAGGACATGCGGAGGCATCGGTCCAGCTGATCCCACTGCAGCGACTGGAGGCCCGAGCGGACCCACCGCTCCAGCCGTGCCGGGGCCGCGGTGGCTGCTGCCGTCACAGGGTGGAGGATCAGGATGGAGAGCAGTGCAGCGAGGAGCAGCAGGAGCCTCATCGTCAGTCCTTCCTCGGGGTTTTGTTAATTCTCCTTGCCGGTTTGCTTTTCCCCCCCTTTTGATTCCTCTTTAAAATTATTATTATTATTCTAAATAGCCGTTGTTTGTTTTTTAATCTTGCTTCTCTGCTTGGATCATTTTTTGGCTTTTTCCTATTATTCTTTTATGACGCTGACATTATTGCTTTCACGTGCTGCTCGCTCCTTTTGTTGAGTCCTGGAACTTTTGCTGTTCCACTTTTTACTTCATCGCCTACCAAACACAGTGAGCTGTACTGAAATACTAAAATAAATATAGTTTGACCTTTTTGTTACTGACTCCTTCGGTCTTCTTCAGCTCTCAGGTTTACAGACTTAAAACCTCTAAATGTCATAGTAAAACCGAATATAAATGTTACAAAGAGTGACGAATGTCGACAAATAAAATTCTATTCTATAGCCTTGTTTTCGGTTCTATTCCTCTGCTTTGTTTCAGAAATCTTCTTTTGATTTGTCTTCATTTTCTCTCTTTCCTCTGTTTGCCATTGAGTCCCCTTTACTTTTGTCAATTGTCTTCTTTTCTCCTTTTTTCCTGCCCTCGGAGAAGAAAGTATATCCAAGAGTTCCCCAGAAAACTCCCAGTGAGGGGGATTTTTTCCTTCTCCAGGTCTTCGTCTTTTCTCCTTTGTTTCCTCCTTGTTTATTCTTTTTAATTGCTTCAAGATCTGCGTTGGTTGAAAAGGTGAGAGATCATCCCACAGACGGGTTTGCTCCCAGTGACACTTGAGACTGGACCGTTGGTGCACAACTCCGAGGACAAACACACGTCTGCTGCATGAACCTCTCACTACTCTGTTTTACTCCTCTCTCTCCCTCCCTCTCTCTCTCTCTCTCTCTCTTTCTCATACACACACTACTTTCTCTCTCCCTCCCTCCCTCCCTCTCTCTCTCTCGAACACACACACATACACACACTTAGTTTACTTTCACTCTCCCTCTGCATCCCTCTGCAAGCTCTGACAAGTCAGAAGGGTTCAGGAAAGGATGAGTAGGTCAGTGAGGAGGGAAAGAAGAGAGGGAATGATTTGTCAGGTGCAGACCGCACCTAAGGGAGTGGAGGGGGTGGGGGCGGTCAAATCAATGATCAAGTTGATTACCAAGTAAATTTTGAAAGGCAATGCATCTGTCCATGAGTGAAAGACTTCATGGTAGAACTATTATTCCCTGTTGAGTCTGTGTTTTTTTAGTGAGGGAGTTTTAAGGAGTAGAGTGGAGATATGTGATGGATCTATTAGGTTCCAGAAAAAGAAGATAGCAGAGGAGGAAAAAGATGAATGGTGAAAATGATACAGGACAGGCTACTGAAGTGGGGTGAAGGTGATGTTAAATTTCAACTATCAAAGGGATTGAAGAACAAACATAAACAAGAGGAAGTGAAACCATGTGAGATGCGTGACTACACGGATAGAGGAAAATGAGGAGACGCGAGAGGCTTGTGGAGATTCTGTCCTCAGTGGGCCCTCTAGTGGTGAGATGTCCTTAGCTATGCAACCAAAGGCAGCTGCAACACATAATAACTGAAACATTTCTGAACAATTAAACAGGGCATGTCTCTATGACAACTTAAGACGGTTGCAGTTAGTACAAATATAGTACTGTGGTGTTCGTTTGGATAGACGGTCCATCCTTTGCCTCGCGAAGCATGTCTTTTTGCATTTCAATTTGTTTATATATTGTTTAATTACAGTTAATTATACAGAGGGGGAAAAAACAATTTCACAAAAAATAGTTTGCGACCACTAGATGGCGCTCCGGTCCGAAAGACGTCATGCAGAGACGATCTTCGTTGAGGATGCCTCACCCGTTAAGAAAGGTTTACTTGAACGCCACCTCCATGTCCCAAAACCAATGGACGATGTCACGGATGGTGTATCTAAAGTAGCCCCCCGCCAGACCAATGGAACTGCTGTTAAGTAGGGGACGAAACACGGGCGCCGAAGAAGGTACTTGGATTTGTAGACTCAATCAAGGCCCTTTGTGGCGTTAGTGAATCTTCTAATGTGTGGATGCTCTGCGGTGCTTTTTGTTGCTATGCTAACACGCCGGCTGGTGAGAATGTAAACAGAAAGCTAGCAGCTAAACTCACTAAAAAGTCAGCGGGGCTTTACAATATGATAGTTGTCACAGCGAAGCGCATTATATGCATTTTTAAGAATAGGCACATATTCACGGTAGTGTAGCTTTGAGTTGTTATAATGTTATTTCACAGCTAAAGATGACTTGTCATGGCTAACATTGAGCTAAGCGATAAGCAACGTGGGCACACGCACAAACACGTGAAACATATCAATATCTTGATTTATAAGGTAGTTTTGTGGGGTTTCAGGACAACGGAAAGTAGCAAAACATCATTCATTCGAAATACAATAATAATTGAAATAATAATTGAAAATGTTAAAAGTGTGTGTGACAGCTGACGGTTCAGGTAGCTGCGCTTGATTAATGTGCAACGGAATTAAATGAGTTTTAATGCAATTAATGAAAAGATCCCATTGGCCTCTTCCTTACAAAAAATAGCTTTAGCTTTGGGCACTGTTGCCATGGAAATGGGTGCACGGAAAGAAAAATGTCAAAGGGAAAGGTCGTGGACAACAACTAAAGAGACACAATAAAACTAAGCAACAGTTATTTACAGGGTACTGACTTCCGGTTGCAAAAATCCAGAGGTCAACTATCAATCTACATCTGGGAATGTAAGCAAATAACTCAGTTTAAAGTATGGCTGGGAAAGTTTTGCTAGATTTGCTTTGGTGCAGCTTCATTCTCAGAGGCAACCCTTTCAGATTTCCTGTGCATTTGTATTGGACTGGTTTCTTTCAGAGTGGATTTTCCTCCTGTTTGCAGAGTCTGTGGTGAAAGGGTTTGGTTTACTACCAGCTGCCAATCAGGTACTTTCCCTCAGGACTTGAGCCGTCTGTGCCTGCCTGCCCTCCCCCAGAGCTTCTCATCCTGCGTCGGAACTGACCCGAACACATTCAGCACCTGCTACTGTTGCACCTGTGGTGGCAGTTATGTTTGCTGTCAGTCAAGACCCATCAGGAATGTTTTATCAGCAGTCAGTGGTCAGCAGGACTGCATTCATTTGGAGCTGACATCTTAAAGGAACGGCAACCGAAGAGGGTCGCGGTCTGTCTGGGAAGAGAATCCTCCCCTTTGGATTTGGCATTTTCACAGCTGATTGTTCCGTCCCTGCCTGTTAGTCCTTTCCAAAGAACTTTGCCTGTAGCTTAGGCTCTCTCCATCATCACTGGCCTGAGAAATGCCCACCAATCAGTCCTCCCCATGGAATGGGGGAAATCCTCGGCACTGTTCCAATGTAGATAAAACCACCACCACCATGACTGCAACTCCTAAAGTGCCTTATAATCCAGCTTCCATTGAGTTAGCCAGGAGTAAAGAGCAAGCCAAAGCTCCTGCCTGTAATGCTGCCTCAACAGTTCCCCTGTCAAGGCTGACGACAGTGGCCCCACCTGTGTTTTCCGTTTGGGAGAAAGGGGACAAAAAGACAGCAGAGTGTCAGATCACCACTGTGCCACACATCCCTTCGAACATGCCACAACAATTAAACGGGATTCAAATTCCAAAGCCGATACTGGCAACAGGACCAAGTGAAACTAATATGGTCACAATGGACAGTGCTCTATTCATTCAAAAGGATTGCCAGGTGGGTTTAATACCATGTTAAGACTACAAAGCTGTCAAGTCTAACGTGGCCTCACATTCCCTATATTATGCGTTCCGTCTGGAATTTTGTACACACTAACTTTTGACATTTTTCTCCTGTTTTCCCAGTTTAAAGCAGGAAGCTCCTGTTTGCCATCAGTCCCTCCAGTGTGCCTTACTGTTTCAGAACACCAGGGGGGAACAGTGAGAAAAGAGGACCTACATTTTGACAGCACAAAATTAGATAAGAGAAGCACAAGAAGAGACGACGCCGCATCCATGAGAAGGAGCAGCTCAGTTAAACAGGCCACAAAATGCAGCGTTACAGAAAACGGCTGCTCTAATGGAACCACCTTGAAAGATCCGTTCCTTTTAATCGGGCTTCCACCCCCAGTAGTCAGAGCTGACCCAAACAAGAATGTCCAGACAGTAGACCACAGCATACACACAGAGTGCACACAAGTGAACCCCTATTCCGCTGGCATTCACAACAGTCCCCCAGCAGCGAGTCCCATTCCTGAGGGGCCGGTGTCCTGTGTGGTTGGTCTCAGCCAGGAGGAGCCTTCTACATCGCTGGTTATCAGAGCAGGTAGAGTGATTCCACACTGTAGCTGTAAAAGAAGACATATTAGAAATGGTGGCCAGAAATAGGAAGGCTTTTGTCTTCAGTGGTTTTTATCATCGTGACTAAAAGGCTTTTCCTGCTACCTTCGGGTAGACATGCCCTCCTGTCCCGCAGGAGCCCTGGTGGGCTGTGTGACCAATCAGATCTCCACATTTCACCTTACCAGGGAGGCAGAATCTGCCCCCATTTTACCTTCATCCCCAGTTCCCCCATCAGACCATCTGGACGGGCAGAATCGGGTGTCTGGGTAAGCAACGGCGTTTTCCCATCCTTCTCGTTCCCGCTTGTACGTTTGTACTCAGATTGATTGTTTCCAGGCAGGAGTGTGTTATGCACGTGGATGGTGCCGAGGAAGTCCTGCACGATGAGGTAGAAAGTGATTGCAGTAATGACGGTGAGCTGCTAAAGACACAGTGACGTTAAAGTGTAAATGCAGCCTGTGTAATCTGACCCTCTGTTCTCTTTAGATGATTCAGACTGCTCATCCCCTTCCTCAGTGTCTGTCATCCTACAGTCTGGGTGAGATTCTGGGATTCATAACCGAGCATTTTTTTATGTCTAATCTTTGTTTGACTTGAAAGACATTTCCGTGGATTGCTCTGACTGGGTCTGCGGTTCTGCTCTGATTTGCTCATAAATGGTTTTTAACGTCCTGTGGGCTCCATCTTTGTCGTTCCATCTCCGTGCATTGTTGAAAAGAGGCTGAATGCAGCAGACCATGGTGGAAAGGTCTGCTGCATTGTTCTGCTTAATATTGTTCTCAGCTGTGATGGCCCGAAACAACAGAACACCCGACCAAAGACTCGGAGTCAATTCTTTACTAAAACAGCCTGGATAGGGACATTTATTGTCACCTTTTCTCACCCACAACAGGCTGATTTGCATTTGTCCTCACTCGGTAACATCCTTTCCTGAAAAACTGAAGGCAGATCATTTTAAAATTAGTGTTACCTGTTGGTAGTGGAGCTATTTTATCTAAGATACAAGATTGGAAAGAGAAGCATCCCCTCTTCCTCCACCCGGCTACCAGTTTTACATCCATATGACTGTCATGTGAGTGAGAACCTTTCAGCTTCTTTCAGTTAGAAGGTGGTCATTTCATTTACAAGCTGTTTTTATAAGGTGAGGACACTTGTCATATGCAGCTCAGTGTAAATGTTTTAGGATATAAGCTTGAGATGTATAAGGACGTATAGATTTCTATGTTTGCTGCTCCTAAATGTGTCTTTGTCTTCACTCTCAGTATCGAAGAGCCGATGCCATTGGGGACGGAAGGCGACAGAGAGGAGAGACCTGCACTGGTTCCCAGTTTATTCCCCCTCATGCCTCCCACACTTTACTTCAGCACAGCAGATGAGAAAGGTATAAACTCTACTGCCAAACACATCGGCCAAGTTTACTGTGTGAAGTCCCTCATTTGTAAAGTTCACTCCTTTTTTTATTCCTGCTCATTGAAGTGTTGAACTGCTTTCTTTAACTTTAAATTACCCTGAATTATCTGGACTATATTTAAGATGAAATGTTAAATATGATCTCTGGGACCTTAAAACTTGCTGAATATTTACAATTTCACGTAAACGGTACAAGCTGTGTTACAGCCTTAAATCCTAGCATCACATGTTCTTCTTTGTTTGGCTGAATAAATTCCAATATCTGATGTGTGTTTGTAGTGGAACTGCTGCCCGTAGAGCAGAGACGGCTGTTAAAATGGAAGATGACCACCGTCACCCCAAATGTGGTTAAACACACCATCGCCAGGTCACACTTTAGAGTCACCAAGAGTGAGTCATGACGTTCGCCCGGTTGCTGTCTGTGGAGATCTGGTTCTGATTTCTAGACAAAAGCTGACCAGAATCTTCTGTGGTGTGTGTAGAGAGCCATGACTGGCTTGGCTGTTGGGGACATCACATGAAGTCTCCTGGATTCAAAGCACTCGGAGAGCACCAGAAGGTACAGAATATATGAATGAATATACAGTATGCTGCATTTCTGCCTCTCCTTTACTCCAGGTGAATATATCAAATGACTGAGCATCACATCATTCTTGCCCTAGTTGAACCACTTCCCAGGAACCTTCCAGATCGGCAGGAAGGACCGACTGTGGAGAAATCTGTCCAAGATGCAAAGTCGCTTTGGCAAACAAGAGTTTGGCTTTTTTCCCCGGACTTTTGTTCTTCCTCAGGACATCAAGCTGCTCCGTAAGGCCTGGGAGGACTGCGGCTCCAGGCAGAAATGGATCATCAAACCTGTATGCTGCACTACACAGAGCTTAAAAATATTCCTCTTACATTTTATGCTCGAATATTTTAATAAAAATCATACGCGAGCTAAAGAAAAATGAATGTATGAGCCAAAACCAGCCAGCTGATTGCGACACAAACTATGTCTAGATGATAGTTTTCTTGGTTTTCCTCTGTAATTTCTCTCCCCCTCCAACAGCCCGCCTCAGCCAGAGGAATAGGAATCCAGGTCATCCACAAATGGAGTCAGATGCCTCGCAAAAGGCCACTACTGGTTCAAAAGTCAGTGGCCCAGAGGTCATTTCTACTATCCAACATTGAATATCATTAAGTCATAACAGTTATGCAATTTTGACTTGCAGGTACCTTCACAAACCCTACCTCATCAGTGGCAACAAGTTTGACCTGCGGATTTACGTATATGTGACTTCATATGACCCGCTCAGAATCTACATCTTCTCTGACGGCCTGGTTCGATTTGCTAGTTGCAAGTCAGTTTTCTCTCACCCCCACGATGATAAATATTGTTGTTTACTGTATAGATTCTAGGTGAAAGTCTGCAGTTTATGCAGCGGACAATCAAATGCACTCGTTAAACCTTAATCATCCGATTTCTGATGATTTTGATTTTGTCTCCTCAGGTATTCGTCTTCCATGAAGACCCTGAGTAACAAATTCATGCACTTGACCAACTACAGTGTCAACAAGAAGAACTCCGAGTACCAGACCAACAGTGATGATAAAGCCTGCCAGGGACACAAATGGTAACAGCCAGGATGCTGGAGCTGCACTTATTATTTTGGCCTTTAGCTCATAAAGTTTCCTTAATTGTAAACATGTGGCAGCTCCGGTCTCATGTGGATAAGCAGTCGTTATATTTTGTGGGTTCATTTGGTGAAATTCTAAAATTTTTCCTCCCATTCAGCTTCTCTGACACCTTGCCAACCTCCATAAAATAAGAAGTCTTTGTGTATTCTGCTCTTTCAGGGCCTTGAAAGCCTTGTGGGAGTATCTTGGTTCAAGGGGAGTTAACACCACTCTGATCTGGGAGAAGATCAAAGACATTGTGGTTAAAACTATCATTGCGTGAGTTTCCAGTAGAAGCATTGGCTGAGCGTTCTTTAGATGTTGGCTATGATCTTTAAACCTCCTGTTTCTTCTTCAGGTCAGAACCGTATGTGCTCAGTCTGATGAAGATAAATGTCGAGTCTCCGTACAGCTGCCACGAGCTGTTCGGCTTTGACATCATGCTGGATGAGAATCTAAAACCCTGGATTCTGGAGGTCAACATATCACCAAGGTGAGAGACACACACACACCCACACATCTTTCCTCATAAACGCAGACGGGGCTTCAGACGTCTGTATCTCCGCAGCCTCCACTCCAACACAGCCCTGGATGTTTCCATCAAAGGTCAGATGGTCAAAGACCTCCTGAACCTGGCTGGCTTCCGTCTGCCCCGAAGAGAAGATGTGATGGCGTCCTGCAGCAGCGCCTCCAGCAGCACTCACAGGTGGGGATGGAGGCCAAGCGCTGGGTCCGTTCAGCTCACAGTTAAATCTGTAAAGACTTCGTTGGAGTTGAATTAGCGTCTGTGTGTAGGGAGAAGACCAAACCAGAGCTGTCGGCCGACGAGAAGGTGAAACGGGCCTTCTACCTGACGCAGCGCTTTGCCGAGCAGGTAAATGAGCATTATCAGAGGTGAAGAATGAGGAGACGCAGTACTGTCTGCGCTCATACAGGAGATATTTGCAATTTTCTTTAGTTTTTGCATGTTTAAGATGAATAGATCAGATTAGCAAAGCATGTCAAACAGCTGTTATTAGAAATCTCTGAATAAAAGCAGCACCCATCCTTCTGTCTCTGTTAGGACTTCCTCCAAACAGTTTTGGACGTGTTGACTCCAGACGACGTTCGTGTTCTGGCAGAGAGTGAAAATGAGCTCATTTGTCGTGGGCAGTTTGAGCGGATTTTCCCGTCGCCTTCGTCATCTCGCTACCTTCGCTTCTTTGAGGGTCCGAGGTACCTCAACATCCTGTTGGACCAATGGGAGCAGAAACACTGGACCAACCGCTTGAAAGGTTTTTGTTTTTTAAATCGAATCCAGAAAATTGACTGAATATCTGTACTCATCATCATCATCATCATCATCATCATTTGCATGCAGGAAGTGGTAGAAACTAATTTCATTACCTCGGTGACATCATCCATCTGAGATACTCCTGGTTTGTTTCCTGCAGGTATCGAGCTGCTGTCAACGCTCTGTGAGAAGGGGGTTCATCTGGGAACCAGTGACCCTGCCCACATGGTGATGACCCCGCTGTTCCCTAAAGTTTAATTAGAATACGTTTGTTTATTGTCAAAGATTTTAATACAGCACTTGTTTATTTGTCTGTCTGCAGTGGTCCAAGTGCAGCTACATCTCCAGGTCTGAAGCAGACATGACCTTATCGGTTATCAGCACCCACCCTCCCTCTGAAATTACAGTAGTCAGGCGTCAGGAATGTGCAGCTTTTTAAATCCAGATTCACAGATGCAGAGAGCACGGTGATTTATGTCATCACAGAAACACGTGATGAAATGAAACACTGTCGGATTTAAAAGCCATAAAAATGAAAATGTCAATGTTTGTTGTGCATCTTTAACCCTGCGTCTCAAGTTCTAGATTTACTCAGTTACACCTAAGGTTGGAACTATTACTAATGCATGAAAGTATTTATGTGCCTATAGTTCAGTCCCAGGTTTGATGTCAGTTATTTCTAATTCCTGTGCCATAATTAAGGGGCTGAGTAAACGGTCAGATCCCCTTTCTTCTGCAGGGTGACGGTCAGCCACGAACGGCCCTCCAATCCTGCCACGGATGACTGCTCAGACCAGGAGGTGGCGTCTCTCTCCAGCCAGTCCACCTCTCCCAGTCCTGGTTCCAGCGTCACCAGCAGTGCCTCCGCAAGTCCTCTGCCCAGTCTCTCCCAGAGTCTCTGAAAGTCAGCTTGCACAAATGTTCAGCACTCAGAAGAGACGTGAAGCTCAGGGTTAGACTCCAGCCTCTTCTCAAAGAGCCTTCTCTTCATTTTTCCTGAGTGAATTCATCAGTTAGAATTCTCGCCTTAAAGTGTTAAAGGGATTGTCATGAGCTAACGTGAGGAGTGCACTTGCAAAGACTCTGTACTGATTGGATGTTTGCAAATGTGGGTGGGGGGGGCAGCAGTTCTTGTTGGGTTGTTGGTTCATGCCGCCTGAAGAGAAACTAATAGTCTGTGTCAAATTCAGTATTTGGTTCCATATTAGAGGAGAGATCTGCTCTGCCTTCGATTTTAGTCCTCTGGAATGTTGCGCTCTGATTCTCTTAGCTGTGCTGCAGCTGTGCTGCAGCTGTGGCCTTCATAGTGGCACTTAACATGCAAGTCATACAAAAGCACAAATGTCTTTATGTTGGTTTACCAAAAAACATTCCTGCTGCTGAAGAGCCGCGACCCGCTCTCGCTGATGTTGCCACTGACAACAGAAGCCAACCAGACTGTGATATCACTTCTGCTCCTCATCGCCTCTCAGTATTGTCTGCATATATCTGATGTACCGTTTTAACATGGAACTTTGAAAGTAGCATCATTAATCATGCTGATTAATCAGCCAAATCATTAATCATCCACTGCAATGGATTGGTTGAATTAAGTTTGAACTGAAGCCTTATTTGTGGTGTTTTAAACAGTGGAGAGCGAATCCCAGCGGGCTCCAAGCATCAACCCTTTGATGTCTGTGTCCCGCAGAAATCTGTATCAAGCACATTCTAACGCCAGGTGAGCAACAAAACACCTGGGTCTGAGGTCGCAAACGATGGCGGCTTACGTTAGGTGTCGAGGCTTTCTTCTTCATTTCCAACTTGTTTCAAGCGGTACTTCTGTCGGTCCCGGGGTGATTTGTTTAAAACCAAACTGTCTTGATCGCACACTTTAATGACGAGGGGATGAAAATGGGACAGTACGTCAAGACCTGCCAAATGTCCAAGACTAGAGTTTAGCCATGTCGCTCACGCCAGATCATTATGTTTACCCTCTAAACTGAGCCGCGCAGTCATAAACGAAGGTTCTTGCATTCAGAATTTGCTGTGCAACCAGAACCAGCTGCAAGGATTCTTCTGTATCCTCAGGGTTTTATGAGGGGACTTTCTGGGTGCTGTTTACACAATAAGCTCGGATTTGCAGTTTTACTGATGCACGTGGGCTGTGATGTGTCAAAGTGCACCGGGCGTGCACGTTTTCAGGAAGCCTTTGGTGTTTCATAGAATCAAAGGGGACGTTGTCGGTTCGTTAGTATTCATTGCAGTGATGTTTTCAGGGTGCCTGTATCAAAGCCTGCGGATGATGTAAATCATTCACCTTAATCAGACACTTCTGGAGCAGAAACCAAGATCCCTCATTTTGCATTTAATCCAAAATAATAATAATTATAATGTTTGCTGTGAATTGCTCTGGGAGCAGAGTGGACGCGTGCTTTAAGAACTAAAATCTAAACAGCTGTTCAGTCTGTTAAAATGTCCAACAACGCTGTCGGCGCCGTTTCAAGTGGAACATCTGAAGAGAGGGGATGTACTTGTCAGATCAATCGATTGAATTCTTTCTTCGGCTCACCTCCTGCTGGCCAGAGAACAAGTAAAAGGAGGATTTGATGCAGTCATATCCAGTATTGTTTGGAGTGGTGCCATGACATCATCCTGTGAGGAGTGTGCATGTTGTTCCTGTGTGAGGTTTTTCCCCCTGAATTTAGAGTTTTCACAGGGTTTTAGGACACTGAATTCCTCCAGAATTCCAGCTTTGAACACTTTCTCTTCATGCTGAATGGGTTTGCATGTTTTGCAGTTATCACTGCTGAGTCATATTAGGGGCTCTGAGGCAGAAACATTTGACAATTTACCTCTTCCTGTTAAAGAATTCACTTTAACTCCAGGCTGTGATTCAGAGCTGATGTGAACTAACATAATTTGAGAGAGAGATTTGATATATTTACCTGCAAAGTGTAAATCTGTTATGTTTAAAGGGCTGTATAAGTTGCTCAGGATAAAAGTCTAAAAAAATAAAAGTTATTTGTGGTATCAATGTCACAGCGTGTCTTTTTTTAAACTTTTGATTTACAGGTTGAAATTTTTTGGAATTATCCAAGATTATGTTAATCACACTGTTGTGAATTCTAAATACAGATTATTCTAATTTACAGTACTGATATACAGCATTAACAATTCTTTTAACTTTAAAAAAACAAGTGTCAGCTGCTCAAAACCTCATCTGTATTCGGTATTCCCGAGTCCACTGTAACCAGCTGCTGTGTGGTGGAAAAACTGCTGAAACCAACTCTGGTAGTGTTGGACTATCAGAAACGTAGCGAGGGTTGATTGTTTTGGGTTCGAGACTCATCTATTATGCTGCGTATTTGGGTTCTACTTGACTCCGAATGATAAAAAACACAAAAATACTTAGGACAACATATGGTGAAGGCCCCTCTGTGGCCCCTCCTTGTGTGTGTGTGTGTGTGTGTGTGTGTGTGTGTGTGTGTGTGTGTGTGTGTGTGTGTGTGTGTGTGTGTGTGTGTGAAAATGCCACAGGCCTCTTGGTCCAGATTTAGACCCCAGTCTCTGCCGGACAGTCAGAGCCTGCTGGGAGAAGCCAACCGTTGCCCTCGCCTGCCTCAGCTTTTGTACCCAGCGGATCCACCTCTCCCTTCTCCTCCACCCGTCTTCGCCATGGCTGCCTTCTTTCATCCCTTCTTTATCTGACCCAACCAGCAGAGGTGGCCAGATGTCTGTGCTGGACAGCAGGACGAGGGTTCTACTCCGGGGTCTCTCCGCGCTGGTGCGACAGAGGCAGCCCTCCCGCGCCTCGTCCCCAGCCATGGAGCCTGTTGTGGAGGTAAGGCAGCGCTGACCCGCCACCTCCACCCCCCCTGAAATCTGTCCGCTTTTGCTCTTTATCTGTTTGTGTTGGTAACCAAACGTTCTCCCTCCGTTTGTGTTGGCACTCGACTGTAATTCTCCTCCAACTCCTCGTACTTTATGTGGCACATTCACAGCCTGTAGTTATGTTGATCTGTGTATATAACGTGAATTAAACCTCCGAATAGCTTTATTATTAGATACTTCTCGTTCTGAAGTCTTAACTCATGTTCAGCATCATCACGATCAAAACCTTTTGTTTTACACAAGTAAAAGGGAAACAAGAGAATCTTGGACTGAGAAAACATTGTGGTTTTTTTATTTTTGAAAATGTATAAAGTTAAAAATGTAATTACTGGTACACTTTTTTTTTTTGTAAAATGTGGCGTGAACACATAAAAGTCATGACACTGTTTTATTTTTCTCTAAATGGCACCAAAACTGCTCTTATCAGGGTAACTGCATGACATTTCCTTTTCTGTCAGATCAAGTTTGCTTATTCCAAAATATTGTGTTCAATATGTTATCTAAAAACCTGCTTTTGAGCATTCAAAAATGTATTTGTTCATGAGTGATGATGGGCAGTGTCCTCATTTATTCATCCCCAAGAGTTTCCTGGATCCCCACAGGCCTGTTTTCATTGCTAATCCACAATCTGTTGATGTTTTGTTGTTTTCCTCCCCATTTTTCCTGCTGCCAACTGTTTTTTGAGTGGAGATGCAGCAGCCAGGCTATAAATGTGGAAATGTGTCTTCTCCAAAAGTTGATACCCACCAGCAGGTTCTTGGACTGTTGCCACGACAACCGCACTAGAGGCGCTTTGTAGACGAGTTTTACAGCTGCTTCTCCAGCAGCTGAACCGCGCAGCCCTTCAAAATCAGAAGCATGTTTCTGTCTTCTGGGGACAATGTAGTCCACACAGAGTGGATCTGCTGAGGACAGGAGAGTCCAGGAACTCCTCAGGTTACATGGTGAACTGTGCACGCTCCACCCCATCAGTCATCTTAAAGTGAAAGACTGAGGACCGTCCCACCTCTGTCAAGGATCAGCTGTGATCAGAGGAGCATGTTGATGGAATATCAGCCAGATATTCTCTTCCTCGGGTTACTGGGAGGGTTTGATGGATGTTGGCAGCTCATAGGTCGCATATTTTCACATGTCTTGTGTTTACTGTCAGTGGGGCTTTGTCTCAACACTGGGAATGTTCTTCCTTTCCTAGGTTCCGTTGTTTGAGATGGGCGAGGATGAGGAAGATGACGTTCTCTCGATGGAGAGTGGAGGTAAAAGCAATGATGTTATTGTTTGCTCTCAGCGTTCAGCTCAGAAGGAGTCTGGTCCTAAATGGTGGCTGTTAACCATGTTGTCACGGTAACTACCTGATCCTCCCTGCAAGATGGCAAGGAAGGAAGGAAAGAAGGAAGGAAGGAATGACCATTAGCCCTTTATATTCAGTGCCCAGAAGGTGCAGCAGGGTCCACAGGGGTGGGGGTGGGGGTGGGGGGGGGTCTTCACTCCCTGTAAGAGTTTTGGGACCTCAGCGAACAGCAGCCCCATTTTGATTTAGATTTCAAAAGGTGTTTTTGAGCTTCCAACCCATAATCACCTCTGCAAGTTTCCAGGGTGACGTAGAATCAGGCTTCCTGAATTCATCTCTACTGATGCTTCAGTGGATTAAAATAAACCTGAACTGTGCTCATGATTTAACACAACATGCTTTCATCTCCGCCAGTTTTTTTGCAAGTGCAAGTTGTACTTGCAGAAATGAATGTTATATAGTTGCTACGGTAACAGTTAAATGGGGTATTTATGCTGACATGGTTGCTGAGAGAACCTGGGCTGAATTTGTAGCCTTATAAAATTAAAGTTTATGTTAAATTAAGAAAGGAAAATGTTTTCACACAAGCAGTTGGTGGAGGGCTCATTAAAGTGTCTTCCTGCCCCCCCCCGGTCACCTCTGAGGATTGCAGGAGGGGTCGGGCAGCATGTCAACAACCTCAGAATGTGTCAGATGGTTTTTATGTCTCATTATCAGTCGCCAACAGTTGTGTTTGTGATTGTAGGTGTGTGTACATACGCGCCCCCGCCTCTCGAGCCAGACCCCGACATCTTCATCTACATGAACTTCATGAAGAGTCACACCTGCTACGATGCCATTCCCACCAGCTCCAAACTGGTTATTTTTGACACGACGCTACAAGTAGGAAAGAGTCCAGTTTGCCCAGGAACAGATCCTGATTTGACCCATTTTCGGTTACACTCTCTCTGTGTTCTGGTTAGGTTAAAAAAGCTTTCTTCGCTCTGGTGGCGAATGGCGTGAGGGCAGCACCATTGTGGGACAACAAGCTGAAGTGTTTCGTGGGTGAGCTGATGAATTTTTGGCCTTCAGATGGGGTTAAGCAGATCGCACGTGTCCGCTGTGTCTATCAGGCACGTTTCCACCCTCCTGTGCTCAAAGATATATCTGCAGCAGAGTGCATTTTAACACGGGGTTAGAAGCTCATAAATAGCACCGCATTCACTTTATTTAAACTGCTGAACGAATCCTTTTTTTTTTACGACTGTTTATGTTGACAGAATCGCCGAACCCAGCATAAATTCAATCTGAGTCTAATTTTAAATGGTCTTGGACGCACATGTCCACATCTAATAGGCGCGTGACCTACATCGGGGTTGCTAACGACAGTTTTGGAGCCCAGGTCTGTGGGTTCGGGTTTCCTCCCGGTGAATGGGTGGTTTCAGATGGTACAGGCAGAGGTTAGGTGCCGACATTCAGAGCAAAGCGGGTCAGCTACAAAGACATCTGTGCTACGTTACACACTCACCTCTCTGAATGCGCAGAGCTTCCCGTCTCTGGAGGTGTTCATTTTTCTGAAGCTACTTAAAATTGTACAAGTGCTGACCCCTATAAACCCTATAAATCTTAGTGTCTCTGTACAGATGGGCTGTTTCGTGTTGTTTAAAGTGACAACCTGATGGTTTTAGGTGCTTGTGTAAACAGGTATGCTCACCATCACGGACTTCATCAACATTCTTCATCGGTACTACAAATCTCCTCTGGTAAGATGCCGTCCCTTTCATCATGGTTCTGTGGACCAGTCACGTGCACCACTGGGCTGTCAAAGTTATGTTTTAAGACTAAACCTGTTGAAATGAGGAACAAAGTTTGAATTTGAGAATCATTATTTCTGATCTGTTTGTTTATTTTGCAGGTTCAGATCTACGAGCTGGAGGAACACAAAATAGAGACATGGAGAGGTTTTTACAACATGCCAAAAACAACTGCAAGTTGTATATATTTGTCTTATATTTATGGACTTAAATTGCTGTTTCATTTTTGACAGAAATTTATCTGGAATACTCCACTAATAGACTGATCAGCATCACTCCTGATTGCAGGTGAAACTGGCCTTTGGAAAACTATGTATGACTCAAAGCAGATCTAGTTTCATACGTTTGATTAGGGGATATTAAGTAAAATTACATTCATATAGTCTAATATATGAGATGTTACAACAATATGTTGTAATATAACAAGTTGCTTGGGAATATGAGACCTTTGCATTCAATTTAAGCAAACCTCTGTCTCCCTCTGCTGGTTAGAAACGGTGCTGCATCATAGCCGTTGACAAACATGCTCTGAAAAAGTCTTGGCCATTATCATTAAATGTTTTCTGAGCCAGAGCTCGAACTTCAATCACGAGTCTTGTCTTCTCAGTTTGTTTGATGCCATCTACTCCTTGTTGAAGAATAAGATCCATCGGCTGCCGATCATCGACCCCATCTCTGGGGACGTCCTCCACATCCTCACTCATAAACGAATCCTCAAGTTCCTCCACATCTTTGTAAGACGGTGAATGCTGTCCAGGCCTGAGAGAAGCCCGTGCTTTCTGATACCAGCTCTTTCCCCCTTCACCTCCCTTCCAGGGGTCTATGATTCCTAAACCCAGGTTCCTCCAGAAGCAGATCGGCGAAGTGGCCATCGGAACCTTCAGGCAGATTGCAACCGTCCACGAATCAGCATCTGTCCATGATGCTCTGATGATCTTCGTAGAGAGAAGAGTATCTGCTTTGCCAGTCGTCAACGAGGAAGGTACATTAAGCAAGAACATTTCTTTGCTAAGAAGACTAATGGCCCATTCGTAAAGAAACACCAGCTTTGATTATTGTTCAGCATAATCACTTTAATTAATTTGAATAATTATAATCCAGCAGTGTTTGTTCTCTGCATTTTTGTCTCAACAGGGAAAGTGGTGGCGCTGTACTCCCGGTTTGATGTTATTGTAAGTTTATTTTACACATTTACCTTAAAAACGTGTCTAAAATGTTCAGATCTACAAGTGTCGCACCCACAAACTGTACGTGACATAAGTTAGCCACCAGGGGGCGATGCAAGTACGGTAGTTTCCCTTCACTTTGTAGACGTCATTCATTTTCAGCCGACGCTGCCACTGGCCATCAATGTGAGGGATGATGTTGGATGTAATTTTAGATTCCACCGTCCTCCCGATGACAGAACCTTATTGTTCTTCTGACGTGATGCAGAACCTGGCGGCGCAGAAAACCTACAATAACCTGAACATGACGATGCGGGAGGCCATTGCTTCCAGAGCTTGCTGCGTGGAAGGAGTCCTCAAATGTTACCACCACGAAACGCTGGAGACCATCATCGACCGTATCGCAAAAGCGGAGGTAGCGCATGCGCCGCTACGTGCACGGTCGGTTCGGTGGACGCGCGGCGGCTGAACCCTGTTGGCTTTTTCCCGTAGGTGCATCGTTTGGTGCTGGTTGACAGCGAAGATGTGGTGAGAGGGATTGTGTCTCTCTCCGACCTCCTGCAAGCGCTAGTTCTGACTCCTGCAGGTATTGACGCGCTGTCCTAGCTCCCGCCCTTCCGTCCATCCCTCGCTCTGTCCCGTTTCCTCCTCCATCCGCCACTCCCCTTCAAACCCTCGAAAGCTTCTTGCTGATCCAAAGGCCTGCCCTCCTCTTCCTCCGTCTGTGAAAGTTCATGGGAAACAAACACTTGCGTTCTCAGTCACTCACGCATGGATGGAACGTGACTTTGAGCTGCAGACTTCATCCACGACTCTCCCAGTCTGCCAGTTACCTCAAAGTTTACGATCTGACTCTTTTTATTTTCCCTTTCCTGTCATCCTGAACATTTACTGCCCCCCCAACAGCCAGAGAACCTAACACTCCACCAGCTTCCATGTTTCTCTTACAAGTATGAACCATACAGAATAGAATGTCCCCGAGCCCCCTCCCAATGTGGCTAAAACCAGCTCACCACTGTTAAAACGCCCTTAATTCCAACTCTCAATCCAACTTACTCGGTAAGCAAAAGTCTCTGATCCTCCCTCACGTTGAAGATGAATTTTTGTGGGAACCAACCCTTTACAACTTCTCCCAAAAATCCCTCCTTTCATCAGCCGCCATCATCGTCCTGCTACCGTGACAACAGCACCACGTAGCCATAGTGTCGCAGGTAGGGAGCCCGTCATTGGCTGCTGGTGCCGTCTGGCCAAGCTTGCAATGTCAGCGATAATTGAGGCTGCGCTGCTGCCTGTTGTAGTTTCCCCAAAGGGGATAATGTGAGGGGGGGGTTGTGCCCCTGCAAATATGGCATCTTGACCTAACAAAGATGTTCACGTCTTCGTTTTTGTCTCAATCCCACCTGCTCAAGTGAAAACAGATCTTTTGCTGCATGAGATATACATCAACTAAGCTTAAAAATGTTCATCACAGCACATTTACAGAAGTGTTCATATCCTTGCTCTTTGCCAGCATTTTTCTGTTTTTATAATTGTGATATGCTCAGAAGCTCAAATTTAAAATGCAACCTGTGGTTGAATGACTTCTCAAACTCTCAGACTGAGGCTGTATAATCTTTCTAATGTAGCGCTGGGTCGGTGAGCAAATTTGCACCAAAAGTAAAACAAGCCGATTTCATTCCAAGAAAGCCTGAATTGGAGACAAAGGAGAGACCTTCCTGGGACAAAAAAACATGGATGTGTGATGCTGATGATTTTTAATTTTTTTTTAATGCCTTGAGACCTTTTGACCTCCCAGCCTCGTTCTTTTGCTCATGTTTGCCACCTAGCGTCCGACGTCGGTACAACATGCACCCGTTTCGCTCTGACCACCTTTTTCTCCTTTTTCTGCACCAGCCCAGCTCTACAGGAGTCAACACACCATTCCTTTAGCTCTGAAATGATGTACAGTCTCAAACTGGAGTGCTCATCTACTATAGAGAATTCTGTCAAGTCTCACCACCTTCTCATTAGATTGTAGACGCTAGCATGAGCCCATGATGTCATTGTTGACTTTGTTGTGACCCTTTTCCTGCCTCTTTTGCAGATATTTACGACAGGTCATGCCGTGCAGACCTCAGAGACGACGAGGGAATGTGATCTATGATGTGGAGAGGCAGCAGATTAGAAGCTAGGAAGAAAGACATAAGGAAACAGACAATGAAGCGTATGGAGCTCACGCCTCAAGCGCGATGCTGTGTTAGGTTTTGGAGATGATTTCTGATTGAGCCTTGTGGCTGTGCGGGCTGCTGGTGTCAGGAAACTACCTGAATTAGTGTTGTGTTGTGTGCAGGTGGGCAACAATGTCGACAAGCTGAACTGTTATAGGTTGCTCATGACCTTTTTTTCGTAGAATCGTTGCAAATTTCTTTGTTTATTTATGGAAAAGAGAAGTACATTTTTGTGCAGTGTAGAACTGTTTCAAATTGAAGGTTTGTATTAAAAAACATACGTGTATGAAAGGGTTTACTGGATACCACAAATCCTCATAAGAGCTGATTTTGGAGTGATGCTATTTAGAGTATTAAAAGCAGCTATCGTCAATACAAGACAATGATATCATGACAGTTAAATGATTTGTCCTCCAAGGGAAAAGAAACCTATAATAAATCATACATTTTTAATTTTATGCATATATACATATTTCCTATATACATATATAGTACATAATAGAAATACAAACTAATTTCAATTTGGTAAAAGAAGGTGTAAAATAACTAGTTGTTGTGAGTGTAAACAGTATGTAATGTAAATGTAGTGAGTTAATGAGACAGTTGTGACAAGAGCATCATTACGGCTGTTGAAGATCTTTGGCGGGCAGGACGGTACTGCTCTGTTTACCAGGGGTGGATGTGTAAACTCCTCATACATCCTGGTCACACGCACGCACACACACAAGGAAATCACTTTTTAAACTTCAATAATGAATACATCTTTTTGTTTTTTGTTTTTTTCCAATTTCAATGAATGTGTCTTTATCATTTCGAGGATATGAGCTCTATATCCTCACCTCACCTTGGTTTAAACAGATCCCCTGCAGTTTTTCATCATGATTCCATAAACTCTTATTAAAAAAATGTATTTCTCTGATTTTTCCGACCAATCATTTCCAAAAAAGAGGACAGAATCTGTGCTTCTGATTTTCGGGTGAATTGTTCCTTTAATAGCAGTTCGGGAATGATGATTTTAATCAGTGTCTCTTGTATAAATGGACATGTCAATTTAAAAACAACAGGCATGACTGAAATCATTTACAATAATTACAACACTGTGCTTTTCTGATTGGTAACATCGAACAGCATGATGCTGTTCTTTTTACCCCATTAGCCAGGACACATCCACAGGAAGCTGGCCGTGCATCAGCCATATGCTCAAGCCTCTTTACAATTTCTGAACAAACACTTCAACCACCAATCAGGCTGCGGTTGCACTTGGGTTTACTTTGGCATCTAATTGTGGCTCCGTCTGAGAAAGCACGCAGACTGGAGGCAGCGATGCGTGTGTGACTGCTGGAGCTGATGTTGGACGCCGACTCCTGAGCACAGGGATGGAACCAAAACAGAGGTACAGCACACGTGACGACCGCAGGGAGGGCACTTCTCAATCCAAACCCACATTCAACGTTTGCACCCTATATGTGGACACACAGGTTCTCAACCAGATGAAAATATAATGAGAAAAGTACAAAGAATAGTTGAATTTACCCACTTTTTTTTTTTTTACATTCAATGATTAAAATCAATTTGCTGCTCAAATTCTGATGGTACTGTTTAGTTACTGGACTCATGGCAGTATTAAAGATTCCCTGTGGTTCTTTGAGGATTTAAACTTTGACCAAAAACCCGAGTGGCTTTTTTCAGTGTAATTCTTTTGAGCTTTTAGCAGGGCTGCAGAAACAAGAGTCGCAGTTCCTTTTTTACCTAACAGCTAATCAATAACTGATTTTTCTGTTGATATTTTCTTTTATATGCCTGAATAATGAGCATCCTTGTTAGAGAGATCAAAGTTTTGCCTTCAGCATGACTGTGTATCATGGAAAAAACAAAAGTTTTGGAGGTTTGTAATTTACTAACACAGGAGTTAAAGTTGGTTAAAACACCATCATTATTGGATGTAGAGGGGGGATATGAATGTGATTAATGACAGCTGCACTAACTAGCATCAGAACCACTAGAATCAGGAGTAATTGTGCGTTTAGAAAGCTCACAACGACACAAAATAAATAATGTCAGTGAATTAGGTGTTTAGCAGCAGCCAGCTGTCACATGCTGTCACGCTGTTTAGTTTGGCTTACCGTGCCAAATATTATTGGTCTAGCAATAATATTGAGTTTCTCTATTAGGTTTATCTGGGGACAAGAACAAACAGAGCAAACACAGGTGTGGATCAGCAGAAGTTTATTTTATGTTCACGGATGTGTTCATTCAGACATTAAAGTCACGCCAAGTGGTACAGAAACCTCTGGTAAAGATAAAGATGCAGAGGAGAGCGGTTCTTCTCCTGAGCTGAGAGGAGGAATCTGCACAGCTCCTCATCCAGGCGTTGACCCCCAGGCTTACTGAAAGAGCGGCGTGCTGTAGCAGCGGTTGGCATTAGGTCAGCATGGACGGCTCAGAGAGTCCTGTAACCAAGGAACGGTGAGCGGCTCTCCCAGTGCTATTTCAGAAGTTATTTTAAGAGTTTAAGAGAAGCTTGAATTTATCGTGCAACCAGAGCCCAGTTGTTGCCTCTCACTGAGGTATCCTAGTCATGTGAAGATGACCGTCAGCATTAATTATTCATAGTTTTCCTCTTATGCCCAAAATGAAACATATTTGGTCATTTCCTGCTGTCATATCTTTGCAGATTAAGATACAGGTATCCACTGGGTTTGTGCTCACGCGACACTGCTGGATGGAATTAAGGACTTTATTTATTTATTTAGAGGCATCCTTTGCTCTGAGACCTTCGGATGTGGATGAGAATATCTGATATACCAAACTATTTACAGTTTAGGCTAATCCCACTGACTAAATTTATACTATATTCTATTTCCATATTCTCATTAAGCCATTTTTAAAACAAGGTGTTTTGATGCATGGCTGCTTTTAATGTTCCAGTTAATAAGTTAATTAGCACTGTCTAGATTAACCATCGATGTAATTTCCTGCAATAGTCCATTGTCTCAAGTCTATGGACAGTTTTTGCTCTTAGAGTTTTACACAGTTTTGCTCCATTGCAGTCTAATCGTGGTCATAAACTATCGCAGGCTTCGAATATATTTGGCAGCTGTTAGTTGATTTTATGCCTGAATAGTTCCTGCCGTCCGCTGTGAAAACAGCACTGATCCTGCACGTCTGTCTGCAGAAAGGCCAAGATGATGTTTGGTCTGAAAGTGAAGAAGAAGAAAAAGAAAGACGGTGCCGACCTGGTCTTGGCAAATAAAGGAGCTCTGGGTAAGGCCTGAAAAATAAACACACCCACGCACAAGCTCACCATCTTGGGTCCCGTGTACACTGTGGACAATAGAGTCATTTGCTTGTGGTATCGCAGCCCTTGTCAAACAGTCGCTTGATGAATGCTGGTTTACACAGCGAGAGATTCTAGTGGCCATCAGGCCTGAGCTCATCTTAGATCTTCCTGCTCCCTTTATATCTGTTTTTATGTAGACAGTGAGGTTGCGGCGCCACCGGAAGGGTCTCCGCTGCTGGATGAAGAAACCCCCGAAGATCAACCGGGAGTCTCTGAGGTCTTGACAAGAGTCATTCCGAACAACAAGAGGTGTTAATTCCTCACCAATCACGTTGGGGTCAGCGTCGGGCGCAATGCAGAACTGACACATATTATGAAACCTTCACAGGTCCAAGCTGAAGACCTGCATCCAAGACATCGAAGCGAAACCTCAGAGCTTTCAGGTGAACATACACAAGCTTTGAAACCTCTTCCCTTCAGAAAGGGAGCACAACAAGGGACAATATGCCTAAAATCAGGGTTCATTAGAAAAATTAACTGTGAATGTCTCCTAACTTTATTCAAGATTGCCATTAACATCACAGAAGCCAGGCAGCTGGTTGGGGAAAACATCGACCCCAGCGTGGTGATTGAGATCGGAGATGAGAAGAAACAAACTTCGGTCAAAGAAGGGACCAACGCTCCTTTTTACAATGAGGTAAACTGTGGGAACTCACAATCCATCTTGGTCCATTCAATGGCGCTTCATCTGCCCCTCCTTCTCTTTTGTGCCCGTCAGTATTTTGTGTTTGACTTCTTTGCTCACAAAGAGATCTTTTTCGACAAAATCATCAAGCTGACGGTGAGTAGAATTTTTTTTAAAAGATGCCAAATTCTCACGTGTGCTGTCCTATAATCAGATCAGTGTCCTGGAACGCTGCTATCAGATATTTTATCTCATGCCTACATTTCTTTTATCAGGTCATGCACACTAAAATGCTACGCAGTGTCTGTGTGGGGTCATTTAAGTTGGACGTGTGGACAGTCTACAAAGAGCCAGGTAAAGCAACCCTGTGGCTGCATGAACAGATTGCCGTGGTCAGGTCTGTTATAGAAGCAGCAAAACTCAGGTGTTTCCACCTTGGTGTGTTTATTAAGACAAAAGAAACGCTGATAACAGGACTCTAATTCCAATGAGGATAGCGATGCCAAGATAAACTGGGCACAGTAATTGGTCTCTCTCGTGTTTCTACTCTCTCTTGCTCGTCTACTGTAGGTCACCAGTTCATCAATAAATGGGCGATGCTGAGCATTCCTGGTGACATTAGCACTGGCTTCAAAGGTTATGTCAAATGTGATATCAGCATCTCTGCGAAGGGTGAAACAATACAGCCAGGACCAAAAGCAAGTGATGCCGAGGAGCAGATAGACAAGTACGATACTGTCTGTATTTTACGTAACCTTAAGATGTTAACGGTTTGCTATTTTTGCTTGATTAACAAATCATGTTCTGATGCGTTCATGGACTTCTGTCTCAGGAACCTGCTGGTCCCAGAAGGGTTCCCATCCGAGCGCCCCTGGGCTCGTTTCTGTGTGAAGGTGTATCGAGCTGAAGGTCTCCCACGCAACAACTCCAGCATCATGGCCAATGTCACAAAGGCATTCATAGGAGACAACACAGCACTTATAGACCCATATGTGGAGGTCAGCTTCTTCAAACAAGTGGTGGGTACCAGAGCCACGGACCAGGTGTCGGCAAAAGAATGTTGAGCATTATGTCATGGGTCATGTTTGAATTGTTCCTCTCAAGGGTCGAACATCCACCCAGAAATCCACCGCCGACCCAGTTTGGAATGAGCAAATAGTCTTCATAGAGATGTTTCCCCCGCTGTGCCACAGACTGAAAATCCAGGTCTGAACATCAATTTACATCGATTTTACCGGAAATACTTTGCATACAACACATTCCTAGTTCTTAGCGAGAATTTATGAGCTGGCTCTTGTCACAGGTCTGGGATGAAGGAAGCATGAATGATGTTGCCATTGGGATCCATTACCTGGACCTGAAACGCATCTCCAATGAACAAGATGGTGATAGAGGTGAGACAGAATTCCCAATCAATAAAGTCTGTTATCAGGGAACTCCTCATTGGTGTGATTGTCTTTTTTATAGGGTTTTTACCAACATTCGGTCCAGCCTGGATTAACCTCTATGGCGCCGCCCGGAACTTTTCCTTAGGTGATAGTCCAGGGGGCATTGGAGAGGGTGTGTCCTACAGGTAAATTAAGAGACATCATAAAAATATTTTTCTGAAACCTCGAGAACGAGCCAGCAACTTTTCCAGGGGTCGGATCTACCTGGAGCTGGCAGTGGAGATCCTCTCAGGAGGAATGGGTTCAGAGTCCAAACTTCTGAAAATGGTCAAGCCAACAAAGGATCCCAAACAAGGAAAACCTGGAGGGAAGGATGGCAAGGCCGCTGCGGGGGGAGGGGCACAAGGCCCAGCAGCAGGAGGAGGCGTTGATGCTGATAAAGGACAAGCTGCAGCAGCAGAGGTCATGCCAGTAGAAGCTCCCCCAGCGGTAGGAACAGGCTTCCTTCAAAAGAGTTCCTCACAATAGAACACGGAAGCTGCAAAGTTTTGATCCATCAGCTGATAAACACAGAGTGTGCTGGTTGATTTGACCGGGATGAAAGTCCTTTTTGCATCTTGATATGTCTGAAAAAGGAAATCTGAATGTATCCAGGTGAATCCTGACAAGATCGAGGAGTTTGTGCTTTTTGGGGCACTTTTTGAAGCCACCATGATTGACAGAAAAATTGGAGACAAGCCCATCTCCTTTGAGTTCTCCCTGGGTGAGATCTAGGCTCTCACTTTTCAGTCTTTCTTTAATTTTAGTAGCTTTACCCTGTAAAGTAAGAGAAGGCCTCAGTAACAATCACGGTGTTCCAGCAGCGTGTTTCCAACCTACAGATGTTTCTCCCTTGATTCCTCCCTCAGGAACCTATGGGGATATTTTTGAACCCGCGGCCCAGACCAGCTCCGGCTCCAGTAGTCCTGCTATCCGGAGCAGAAAAATGATGGCGGGCAGCCTAGAGAGCAGAAGCAAATTGTACAGCTCCCCCTCCCCCCTGAGCACTGGCCCCACATCCCCTCTCCTACCTAGAGACGCCCAGGAAACCACCGCGACCTCCAGGTCCACCACACAGCCACTGAAACCCAACATCGTCGAAGGGAACAGGTTGAGTCACGTTGCTGCTTGATCAGATGTTTACCACCTTATTTAGAGGGAATGAGTTTTATCTAATAATCAAGAACAGATTAGGTCAAATCTGAGCAACATTATTCTGTATTTGTGTGTATTTCTAGGTACTACATGTACCTCCCCCTGGAGAAGCAGAAACCATGTATACATGTAATGAGCCAATGGGAGGACAGAACCTACAGAATGTACAACTCCAACATGCTGGACAACATAGCTCGTCTGTTTGTATGTTCTCACGCAAGCGCACAGTCAGAGACATCAGTCTTCCAGGAACGCCGTTTGTCTCTCAACATTCATCCTGTTAAAAGATCGATTCTCTTTCAGGAGGAGGGTGTTGCTACTGTAACTGAGCTGCACAAGAAGTCGGACCCGGGGGCAGCATCTAGGCTAAAAATGGTCCTGAAAGACCTCCATATGGATGCAAGGTTTTTAAATTATTGTAACTGTAGACACATAAAGATGACAGAGTTAGTGAAGGTTCCACTGTAACATGTCAGGAAGAGAGTGAAGAGTTCAACGGCTTCATTAGGAGGCTAGATGTAAAACTATCAAAACATTAAGAGGCTGTTTGTCTTTCAGGAGTTATATAACAGCAGCCGATGCCAAATTGAAGGCGGAGCTAAAGTCAACCTATCTGACACAACTGGACAAGAAGCGTCTCACTATGTGCAAACAGGAACTGGTGAATAAGCCTGAGATGCACGCAATCTCGCCACGCCCATCTGAAACTATTCTATCAACTGTCTTACACCAACAACAAGTCTGTGTGTGTGTGTGTGTGTGTGTGTGTGTGTGTGTGTGTGTGTGTGTGTGTGTGTGTGTGTGTGTGTGTGTGCGTGTGCGTGTGTGTGCGTGTGTGTGTGTGTTGCAGGACAGTATTATTGAAGAGGTCCGGGCTTTGTGGGAGAGGAGAAGAAAAGCTGGCGGGGTGAAGGAGATGCTGCAAGATGTGACAAAACTCACACATAAACTTCGCTTTCTCGTGGTCGAGGTGCGGGAGTCAGCACGGCTGTCTTCACCGTTGGACCTGTGTGTTTTACATCACTGCATACCTGATATTTACTCTTTACACTCTTTACTTGCAGCCACAGCACACGACACCAGACATCTTTGTGTGGTTGCTCAGCAACAACAAGCGTGTTGCATATGCTCGGGTTCAAGCGAGGGACCTATTGTACTCCAGCACGCAGGAGGCCAGAGGAATCCACTGTGGCAAGATAATAACACTTTTCCTAAAGGTGAAATCTCATCCAGCGATCTTAGAGACCTTTAACAGCTGAGATGGCCGATAGAGAAAATTGAAAAACCCTCCTGTATACATGTGCAGCCACCAGGGAAGAGGGGTGCAGGTTTGTCTGCCCAAGCAAAGCTGGATGTGTTTTTGTGGTTTGGAAAGATTTCCGATTCCATCCACATGCTGGACGACCTACCTGCAGGATTCACTCCCAATAAAGACAACAGCAGCCCCAGCAACCCTCCAAACTGTCTGCTCAATGCAGGTGAGGCAGACACTGCTGGACTCCTGTAATAACTGGATGCTTTATCACAGAAAATTCAGCAGTGTGTGTGAATCTGATGCTTTGACAGAGATGGGAAATAAACTTGTCTGGTTGTCGTCTTTAGCGCAACATTCCTTCCAGCTGAGGTGTCACATGTATCAGGCTCGAGGTCTGATCGCTGCCGACAACACCGGCCTGTCTGACCCTTTTGCACGAGTGACCTTCATGTCCCACAGCCAAACAACCAACGTACGTGCATCCAAACTCCTAAAAGCCACCTTCGCCGATATCTGAAGCTGTAAATCAACGCTTTAGAATCAGAATCAGAAGAAGGTTTATTGCCATTGTTCATGTAATACACAGTATTACACAAACTAGGAATTTGTCGTGGTGTGCCGCTGCGACATTCAACATAACATTAGACATCAACACCACACTAGAATAAGATAAATAAAATAAAATAAGACTTATATACAGTATTTACATAAATAGTGAGTGGTGAGAAATAGTGCAGGTCCATGAGGAGTAGTGTATTGTTTATGAGTCCGGCTGGCTGCTGTACATGGTGCTTAAGTGATAAGTCACTTGGTGTTCAGCAGCCTGATGGCAGAGGGGAAGAAGCTGTTAGTGTAGCGGGAGGTTCTGGTCCGAATGGACCGTAGTCTCCTGCCTGAGGGGAGGGGGGAAAACAGTCCGTGACCAGGGTGGGAAGGGTCGGCCGTGATCCGACCTGCACACCTCCGGGTCCTGGAGATATACAGGTCCTGGATGGATGGGAGCCTGCAGCCGATCACCTTCTCGGCAGCGCGCACGACGCGCTGCAGCCTCAGTCTGTCCCTGACGGTGGCACCAGCGAACCACACGGTGATGGAGGAGGTGAGGATGGACTCGATGATGGCCGTATAAAACTGCGCCAACATCCTGGGAGGCAGATTGAGCTTCCTCAGCTTCCGTAGGAAGAACATCCTTTGCTGGGCCTTCTTGATGAGGGAGCTGATGGTTGGCTCCCACTTAAGGTCCCGGGTGATGGTGGTGCCCAGGAAGCGGAAGGAGTCCGTGATGGTGACGGGGGAGTCCATAAGGGCAAGGGGGGGCAAAGGGGCTGTAACTTTCCTGAAGTCCACAATCATCTCCACTGTCTTCTGAGCGTTCAGCTGCAGGTTGTTGTGTCCGCACCAGGACACCAGACGAGCCACCTCCCTCCTGTAGGCAGTCTCATCGCCATTGGAGATGAGACCGATGAGGGTGGTGTCATCCGCAAACTTGATCAGTTTGACAGACTGGTGGCTTGAGGTGCAGCAGTTTGTGTACAGGGAGAAGAGGAGGGGGGAAAGTACACAGCCCTGGGGTGATCCGGTGCTGATGGTGACGGAGTCGGAGACAGTCTTCCCCAGCCGCACATACTGCCTCCGATCCGTCAGGAAGTGAGTGATCCACCTGCAGAGGGAGTCAGGCACACTAAGCTGGGACAGCTTGTCCTGTAGCAGAGCGGGGCGGATGGTGTTGAACGCAGAGCTGAAGTCCACGAACAGGATCCTCGCGTAGGTTCCCGGGGAGTCCAGATGCTGCAGGGTGGAGTGAAGGGCCAGGTTGACCGCGTCGTCCACAGATCTGTTGGCTCTGTAGGCGAACTGCAGTGGATCCAGGAGGGGGGTGGTGATGGACTTGAGGTGTGGCAGGATCAGGCGCTCTAAGGACTTCATGACTACAGAGGTGAGCGCCACAGGTCTGTAGTCGTTAAGCCCAGTGATCCGTGGCTTCTTGGGGACAGGGACGATGGTTGAGGTTTTGAGGCAGGCTGGCACCTGGCACGACTCCAGGGAGGAGTTGAAGATGTCTGTGAAGACAGGAGTCAGCTCCTCTGCGCAGTGCCTCAGGGTGGAGGGAGACACGCCGTCCGGGCCAGGGGCCTTGCGCAGGTTCAGCCTGGCGAACTGCCTGCGCACATCCTGCTCACTGATGGTGAATGAAGGGGGGGAGGAGGGGGGAACTGGTGGTAAGTGATGGGGGGGGGGACTGATGGTGAGTGGAGGGGGGGAGGAGGAGGGGACTGCCTTTGATGGAGTAAGGTCCATGGGGGCAGTGACACTGGGGGGAGGGGAGGTGTTGGGCATGGTTGACGAGGTGTCAAAGCGGGCATAGTGGAGGGACAGGCTCTGACAAAGGGCTTTGTCGTCCTGACCCTTTGAAGCCTGAGGCCTGTAGTCGGTGATCTGCCTCAGGCCTCTCCACACAGAAGCAGAGTCGTTAGCAGTAAACTGCTGCTGAAGTTTCTCCGAATACACAGATTTAGCTCTCCTCAGTTCCTTGCTAAACCGGTATTTGGCCTCTCTGTAGCAGTCTCTGTCTCCACTTTTCAGCGCTGCTTCCTTTTCTTTCCTGATCTGTCTGAGTCTCGGTGTGAACCAGGGCTTGTCATTGGAGTAACTCACCCTAGTGCGCGTTGGTAGAATGCGCTCCTCACAAAAGTGGATATATGAGGTCACAGTGTCCGTGTACTCATCCAGATCATGTGTGGCCCCTTTAAACATGTCCCAGTCAGTTGTGTCCAAGCACGTGCGCAGCTCCTCCACAGCCTCACTGGTCCATCTCTTTGTGGTGCTCAGGGATGGCTTTGTTAGTTTGAGTTTCTGTCTGTATGTGGGGATCAGGTGGACCATCACGTGATCAGACAGTCCTAGGGCAGCACGGGGGACGGCCCGATACGCGTCCTTCACTGTGGTGTAACAGTGATCCAGCGTGTTCTCTGCTCTGGTGGGGCATTTGATAAACTGTTTGTACCTGGGTAGCTCGTATCTCAGGTTGCTCTGATTAAAGTCACCAAGCACGATAACCAGAGCGTCGGGATGGGTCCGCTCCACTTGTTGAATACAGTCCGCGAGCGTGCGCTGAGCCTCGCGCACGTCCGCGTCCGCGTTTATTGACATTAATTAACAGAACAATGTGAGTGACTCAGTGTGAGTGTGTGTCTATGCTGTCAGGTGATCAGTCAGACGCTGAGTCCGACGTGGAACCAGAGTTTGCTAATGACCCCCCTGCTGCTGAGTGGAGATCTGCAGTACATCCAGGAGGAGCCACCACGCATGGTCATCGAGGTATATGATGATGATGCGCTGGTAAGTAAAGTGTTGATTAAGCAAATATTATTACACCGAGACTCTGGAGGAAACATGTGCCAACCTGATGCCTGCTTTAGGGCAAGGCGGAGTATTTGGGATCCACAGTTGCCGAGCCTGTGGTCTGCTTGTCCTCTGACCCATACACACCTCCAACTCTGCAGTACAGCCCTCTGCACTGTGGCAGCCAATCAGGAGGGGACCTGCTTGCTGCCTTTGAACTGTTAAAGGTCAAACACCTTCATTTAGTTGAGAACGGAGCAAAATGTGGAAGGAGGAACTTACACATGTGTCCTTACAGATCCCAGATTCTGGACAGTCACAGCTACCTGAATTAGAGGAAGCGGAAGGAGACATCTACACAGTTCCTGCCATCATCAGGCCTGTACTCAGCACCTACAGATTGGAGGTATGGTTGCTTCTTTATGAATTATGAGAAAGTTATTGTACATTATAAAAAGCATGTATGGCAATAGCATCACACTCAGGCAACACACTAAGCAGAGATCTAGTGCATTTTCCCCTTAATATAACAAAACAACAGCTATCCTCAAACAACTCTAACAAATGTGTGTGTTTATCAGGTGCTCTTCTGGGGACTGAGAGAGCTAAAGAAGGTTCAGCTTCTGTCTGTTGATCGACCACAGGTACAATCTTTCAAGTGTTTTCTGAATCAGAGAATTTATCACCGAAAAGAGCAACCAGACGGATGAAACAACCAAGACTTTAAAATGCTGCATAGAGGGAAAGATAATCAAAGCTCAAAAGTGTTGTGGGGTTGTTCCAATCTGTCCTTTGTTCTGCAGGTGTTTGTAGAGTGTGCTGGTAAAACGCTACGTTCCTCCGTCATCCAGAAGTACAAGTCCAACCCAAACTTCCCGGTGCTGGTTGATTCCATTGAGCTGGTAAGATACTGGGTGGATATCACGATTGAGGAAATACTCTGTGGTATCAATGTTGCTTTATGTCAACGTTCTTGCTTTGGAAATTTGCTTTTTTCAAAATAATTCCTCAGTGTTTCATTGCCAGTCTGTTGTCCTTCAGGAGTTGCCAGAAAACGAGCACCTCCACCCTCCGCTCACCATCACCGTCGTTGACTGGCGAGCATTCGGCCGCAGCACGTTGGTTGGAAACCACGTTATAAACAACCTCAAGACCTTCAAGTACACGCCTCCTCCACCCCCACCTGCCCCGATCCAGGTGCACCCACCTCCCAAGGAGACAGACATACCTGAACCCAGCCCGGTCACAGAGCCCCCGAGCACTGAGGGTAATATGTGTGGTGCCTGTATGTGTGTGGCTTTCATCATCCATTTTGGAGTAAACTCTAAAGTTGGGACTGGTTGACCTTGTAGTCCTGTGGACTCGGTGTTAATTGACCCAAGCTTGTGCTCTAAACAACAGGATCAACCCAGGTCCCACGAGAGACCACTGGGACAGGAACTGTAACAAGCCAGGATTGCCTCATCACCGTTGAACACGACCCCCCACCTCCAACCTCGCCAAGCCCCAAGTCGGCGTCTAGAAAGGAAAAAGTGGGCCAAACCCCAAAATTGAAGTGGACTACTAGTAGAGCGCATGTGTTTATAGAACAGTTAATGTTAAATTGTTTTGCTTCTTTTTGTTTTCTTCCAGTTAAGAAAAAAAAGCAGCCGCCGCTCCACGAAGCGAAGGAGGCGAACGATCGCCGATGAATCAGCAGAGTGTGTCATCGACTGGTGGTCCAAATACTACGCATCTGTACAGAAAGAGGTAGGTGCTGTCGCTGAATTATGACTAAAATGTTTGCAAAATTAAACAAATTGAAAACGTGGATTTGGTGTTTTTTGTTACAGGCCAGACAGAAAGACAGCGCTGCGTTTTCTCACGTCTTTGAGAAAGGTGAGATCCTCCCACAGTTTTTACAGTGTAATTCTATAGAACTGCTTTGGTATCCACAACATTATTTGCAGTTATTTTCATATAAAGGTTGCGTAAACGTTCCTACTGGCCTGACTCGGCTCATCTTGTGCTCTCAGCGACAAAACAAACAAACATTATTCAGAGTTAGAGGGTTTGTGGATCGAATATGTAAAGTGGTGTCAGAAAAGGTTACTTTATGACTGTTTCCACTGACCCCCCGCTTCCCACACACACACATGCACACACACACACAAACTGTGCATTGCAGCTTTGACGTTCCAGAACTTGCTCAGCGATGGAATAGACTCAATGGGTAAGAACACGCTGTTAACTTGTGTTGTGTTTTTAGGAGACAAATTCTGAGCTTCGGTGTGTTTTTCTGGGGAAAATGTTGAGACTTGCTAGCAGACTGGCCGCTGCATCGGGTCCACCTTTTTCAGCTGCTTAGCAACGACTGCAAAGCTCATATCATCTGAAATTAGCTCCCTAAAGAAGAGCATAGAGCAGATTGTCATCAAACGGCCTCCACAGCCACTAGATTGGGATCCAGTGAGGCAATATTGTGCAATCGAATATTTGCCATCAGCGATATGCAGCCAATCTAAACTGTTTCCATGGTTCTGAAAGTTCTAAGATGCAAATACCTTAACTAGTATTAACATTTAGTGTATACAATATGTGGCTGGCAAAAATCTAACGTATAGATGATTTATGTGATGTAGCTCTGCTGTCAGTTCTGAGGGTAACCTGATGGCCTGGAGGTGTGGTGCTGACTCTATCTTCTTCCATGTAGCAACAACTGTCGCCCTCCATTTGTGCTTCTCTGTGTAGTTGAGACATTCTTAGTGGAGGTGGGCATGAATGTGGGCAGATTCCTCACATTTTCTTGTGTTCTTCCTGTAAAAGATGAGAGCAACTCAAAGGCAGCTCATTGGAGTCCAGGTGTGAAATTTCAGTTGATATCAGCTTACTGAACTAAAGCAGTGGTCGACGGTTTGCAGACTTTAAAAGCAAAATAATTTTGTCATTTGGGCGCTTTGTAAATTGACGTATACAATGTTTTCCTGGAAAAAGATTCCAAAATGCAGTCAACATTCTTTTCCACTGGGTGAGTAGATGGTGACTGAAAATCTGGTTCTGGGTGAGCTGCTTCTTCAAACTGGAAGTTTCTCTCACCTCCATCCACACTGTTAAAGCTTTGTTCACCGCTGGAAATGTGTCCCGTTTGTATCACCAGTGAGCTCCACAGATGGGGACAAGAAGAAAAAGCAGAAAGATAAAGACACTCAGGAGGCAAACATTGTTCTGCCTATTAAGTTAGCCACGCTGAAGGTAAGGCTCAAAATGCTAAAACAAATTTTCGATTGAAATGTTGGAGAAGAAAAATCCAGTTGAAGCTAAAAATAAAAAAAAATAAAGCTCTTAAATGACAGTGACAGCTTATATATTATATTGTACGTGCTGTAATCTATCATGAAGGGAGGTGTTCTGTGGAGTAATGCTGTCTCTCCACAGCTGTATAACAAGGAACTGGAAGGTGAGTTTGGACACTTTGACGATTGGGTGAAGACGTATGAGCTGTTCCGAGGGAAAGCCAGTGAAGAAGACGGGACCGGGGACGAGAGGTTTGTTGGAAAATTTAAGGTAAGCGGGTTCGTTCTCCTGTGCGCCTGCTGACGTCCGCTGAGGCGGTATGTTGGTCTCACCCACTACGTCCACGCGCAGGGAAGATTCTGCCTGTACAAACTGACAGAGGACGAGAAAGACGATTGGGACGACGGTGCTGATACGGGCCTCTTTAGGGTCAGCAGAGGCATCCCGTCCAACAACTCAGTCCAAGTTCTGATACGGGTCTACGTCGTCTCGGTGCGTCCTCGTTTCAAATCTTTTGAAGAAGTACTGTATGTTAATGGATGTTTTAAACTCTTTCTCTGTGTCATTTTTTACATCTGGATATTTAAACTATTACATTTGGGCAGGAAGAGGTGAGATGAAGCATTCTGTTCTCCTTCTGCAGGCATCGAACCTGCACCCGGCCGACCCGGATGGGAAAGCGGACCCTTACGTTGTTCTTCGGCTTGGCAAGAACGAAATCAAAGACAGAGATAATTACATCCCTAAACAGCTGAATCCTGTCTTTGGGAGGTAAAACACAGTTCTCATTACACTTTTTCAAACCTGGCATCATTCTCATTCGGTTTCTCCTTTCAGATCCTTTGAGATGCATGCAAAGTTTCCTCAGGAGTCTCTGCTGACTGTGCTGATCTATGACTACGACATGGTGGGAGGGGACGATCTGATCGGAGAGACACGCATTGACCTGGAGAACCGATTCTACAGTCGACACAGAGCCACCTGTGGAATCCCGACAGAGTACAGCATGTAAGTCCCGGCAGCTGTTCCCAGCTCTGATTGGCCAGGTCGTGGACTTAACCGTATCATTTCATAACTGCCCAAAATGAGTTAGAATAAGATCTTTTGAGCTTTACCCTTCTCTGTCTGTCAGTGATGGTTATAATGCCTGGAGAGACTGTCTGAAGCCAACAGAGCTTCTGACAAAACTGTGCAAAGACAACGGCCTGGACGAGCCTCGATTCAGTCCTGGACGCATCACTGTGGCCAATAAGGTTTTCACCGGCAAGACGCTCTTCATGAATGAAGGTACACATTCTCCAGGCAGCATCTGGGTCTGTTCTGTCAAATACACAACTGTAGTGGGAGGTTACACTGCAGCATGACTGTAGGCAGCAGGTATGCAAGAGGAGCTACGCAGGTACCGTAGATTGATCAAGACTGGAGGATTTTGGAAGGACGATCAATTATGATCATTAACACGGGGTTGTGTTTGTTCTGCAAGGAACTGGAGCAAGAAAATGTGCTATTCACTTTAGCTTCGGTTGATTTAAAGACTGATTAATATCCGATTAGAATTTCAACTGTGCGCGCGGGTGTGTACGTGTGTACGTGTGTGTGTGTGTGTGATGGTAATGATTACCTTGTGTATTTCAGACGAGCCAGTAGAGTCCTATGAGCATCTGGCTTTGAAGATCCTTCACCGCTGGTCTGAAATTCCAGTAGTGGGATGCAAATTGGTACCAGAACATATTGAGACCAGGACTCTTCTCAGCAAGGCCCGACCCGGCATGGACCAGGTACTTTGTTCAGTAAAACGTGAGAATATTCCAACTTAATTTACATCCACGTCAAGAGATCTTGGCTTATGGAAAGTTCCTTAGTTAGCAGCCCAGCGACATGGTCAAAACATGAAACACTTAGAAACTGGTGTGTGTGTGTGTGTGTGTGTGTGTGTGTGTGTGTGTGTGTGTGTGTGTGTGTGTGTGTGTGTGTGTGTGTGTGTGTGTGTGTGTGTGTGCAGGGGCAGGTCCAGATGTGGGTTGACATATTTCCCATGGACTTGCCACATCCAGGACCCTCAGTCGACATCTCCCCTCGCAAACCAAAGGGGTGAGACGTCTCTTTGTCCAGTTTAACCAGAAAAATCAACCCACTAACTCGTCAATGTGCATGTTCAGGTATGAGCTGCGTGTTACCATCTGGAACACTGAAGATGTGATTCTGGAGGACAGCAACTTCCTAACAGGCCAAAAGTCCAGTGACATCTATGTCAAGGGGTACGTTTAGACACTTTAATTAGCCTTTTTACACTGGTGCCGTGAACAAATCTGCTGGATAGGTTTCTGCCATGCCAAGACTCAAATCTTCTCCTAAACGCACGCACAGCTGGTTGAAGGGTTTAGAAGATGACCGACAGGAGACAGATGTCCACTACAACTCCCTGACCGGAGAAGGGAACTTCAACTGGAGATTTGTGTTCCCCTTCCACTACATGCCTGCTGAGAAAGTAGGTAAAATGATCACTCCTAGAAGAAAACAGTGAAATTTGGAAAAGAAAGAAGGAATCGGGACTAAAAACAAGCCAGTAAGAGCAACTATAAAGACTAAAATAATTATTCCTACATCTCAGGTAGTAGTGGTCAGCAAGAGAGAGAATATTTTCTCTCTGGATAAAACTGAACAGAAGCTTCCTGCCATCTTGAGTCTTCAGGTCTGGGACTTCGAGACGCTATCGTCTGATGATTTCCTCGGTGTGTTTCTCCCATATTTCAGCCTGTTTGTACTTCTGTGTGTCATGTTTGACTGATTAAATCTGTGCCTGTAGGTACGGTGGAGTTGGACCTGCACGGCTTCCCTCGCGGGTCCAAAACTGCAAAGTCGTGCAAAGCAGAAATGCTGACAGACGGGACAGAGAAAATCTCCATTTTTCAGCAGAAAAGGACACGAGGCTGGTGGCCTTTCATCAAGTCTGGAGAACTGACGGTACGCACAACAACAGACAGGCCAGCAGACGAACGGCCGTAGACTGACTTTCTCTGTCGCCATCAGGGCAAAGTGGAGGCGGAGTTCCACCTTGTGACAGTCGAGGAGGCAGAGAAATACCCGGTTGGTCGAGCCCGCAAGGAGCCAGAGCCGCTGCCAAAACCAAAGTAGGCACCAGATGGTTTTCTTTGGCAAAATGATATGTTTGAGTTTACATCTATGCAAATATATGGCCTTAACTGGCCTAAAAAGGAAACTCTCTCCTTTCCTCCAGCCGACCGGACACTTCCTTCTCGTGGTTCGTCAATCCATTTAAGTGCTTCTTCCACTTGGTGTGGCAAAGCTACAAGAAATACATCATCATCGCCTTGGTCCTGCTCATCACAATGCTCTTCCTGGCCCTGCTGTTCTACACACTGCCCGGTGCTATTTCACAGAGGATTGTCAATGGATGAAACCCACCCAGGCCACGCTCACGGTACACTTTTAGTCATCCAGTATGGCCAACCTAAATGTGAGGCCCCCCTCTGGCTGGGGATAGTAGTGCTTCAGATTATGGGACCATACAGATGTTAGCCCTTTACTTTAACTTTGTTTCTTCTATTTAAACACAGTAAAAAAAAAACTAAAAAAACAATGACATGCATTTTCAATTCAAACAATATTTATATATTTACATAAGTTAGAACACGTTTTAAACTGGAGCCATTAGGACACATTCATACTTTGTAGTAACATGATCAGTACAGCAGAAAACCCAAAATTTTGCATGTAGGTTTCAATCTGGGGACTTGATTCTTTTTGCAATTAAAAAAAAAACAAACATTTGTTGAACTCTTTATATATATTTATATATATTTATATATACAGTATATCTTACAGTGAAATGCCAGCTTTGATTTTGATCACCGGCCTCATGATTCAGACAATAAAATAGGAAACCTTATCTGATCATTAACATTTTTCTTCTTCCCTGATATTTGTGCTAATTATAAGGAAGCTATAGTAAGTAATAGTTAATGTTTCAACTGCTGTTATTTTCTTAACTTTGATCATGGAAAAGATGTAAAAAAAAAAAAAAACAAGTAAGGAAAAATCTCAAATACAGATTTAGGGACCACTTCATTGAAAAACATTATACTCTGTCTTTGTGGCATCACTATTAAACACAGAATTAAACAATTCAATAAATATATACTGGAAGCCTTGAGCATCATCCTTATTTACATTAATCCATAACTAAGGTATGTTTATATGATTCTGGAGGATGTTAAATGTCTTCATCTTCTGACGATATAACAAGCTAATCCAAATGAGGTTGCTATTTTGTGTGTACATATTAAATGGTTGAGGACGTTGTGTTTGAGTCTGTCGTCAGTGCTGAGTAAAGATATTCTAAAATGCAGAAAGCAGCCTCTGCTTTGTTCTTTCTACATGGACACTGATTTTGAATGTAAACACCTTAAACACAAAAACCTCATTGCAAAATGTGACGCGCTGGCTTGTAGGTAGGAGAAGGATGATGTCACGGCCGATGTGTAGCCAAGTTGGTGCCTCTGCACAGCAAAGAGGAGGAGGTGGAGGGCATGAAGGGGAGACTGGCAGAGTTGCTGTTTATGGTCAAGTTGCTCAGGAAAGTGTTGGACTCTGTTGTGCTCTGCATTATTGAAGTAGCCGCTGAAACAATAGGATGACTGTGACTACATATTTTATCATATTCCATGATTACTGACATTATTTATCAGTCTATGCACAAGAATTATAGCACACATTTATAAAACTTGTCTTACAAGAAATCCTGTGTGGCTGATAATCACTTTGATTATGTGCTGCAGCACCACCTAGAGCCTAGGAGTGAGAAAACATTTTCATTATTTTTTTATTAGACTCCAGCAGGGCTAAGGAAGCCTATATTGCTATTGAGATATTGAAATATTCCACAGCCATTACCAACCTGAGCTTGGTTCAGACAAGCCTGGAGTTTCCTTTTTGCCCGCCATCTGGCCACCCTCAGTCTGGTCTTCTCTCGCCGCTCTCGCACCTTCAACATGTTACATTTTCAAAAAATTAAATCCACAAAATAACAGATTGCTCCTTTAAAATACAATAAAAAGTCCTAATGTTGCTCTCCAGTATCTCAACACCAAATGCTGGACTTGCCATATCTGCCAGCAGAGGCTGAGGCAGTGTTTTCTCCAGCTCTCTGCGTCTGGTGAGGTTTCGTCGCCGAAGCTCATTTCTGCGTATTTTATACTCTTCATAAAGGGTGAGGTCATTGGTCCAGGGCCGCGCTGCCTGGTGAGGCATAATATTGGGGGCCGTTTTTATGAGAGCGGATGTCGGCTCAGGCATCACATCTGAGGGCAAACGTGACAGGGATTTAGTGGGGGGGTTGTCTGTTTCAAGGCAAGGTGAGGTAATTGGCTCTCCCAGATTGGTGACATGTTTAAATTTTACAGAGCATGTGTGTAACATCTGACGACGCTCACAAACATACATACATGAGCTGGGTCTAGCTGCACTGAAGGTGGCAGTAGAAATTTTCTGGTTCACTAGAGGTTCTGAGCAGACTGGGAGCGAACTTTGAGCCTGTGGGATTAAAGACGAAGCATTTGGTGTTTTGGCATTCCTGGTCTATACACAGCAAAGTCGTTAGTCTTGATTCCACCCACACAAGGATAATAGTTTTACCTGGGTTCAGACAATTATCAGGGATTCTGGTTTAAAATTACACTTTGAACAGTCTTGATATTTTAACTCTTTAATATTTTAATTAGTTGACACCCTTGGTGTTGTTTTAAAACACCACATAAGTGAACTTTTAACTAAGAATAGCAATATTCCCTTTCACTGAGTGCTTATTTTTGAACAGTTATTTTCTTTGACACATTAAAGTTTATTTTTAACATGTTAGTAAAAACTAAAATCGTGTCATGTTATGATTAACATTAATTGTTTTGTTTTACAATATATCAAAAGTGTGATTCCAACATTTCTAAGTCTGCTTTATCATCTTTCTCTTTACTTTCAAATACTTTGTAAGCATGCAAATGTTATGCATATAACACTGTCAACAACAATTATTTGTTTTCTATTCTGCAAAATGCAGGCATTTTATGTTCAATTTTATTGCAAATTATCAATCCACCAAGAAGCACAGAGGTCATTCAGCTTAGCGACTGTGCTGCGAAAAAGAGGCTCCAGATTTGTGTTTTACCACTAAATGTACCTGAGACTCTGAATGATGAGGCTGTTGTATCTGACAGTCCAGCAATGTGGCCATCAACTCCTGCTCATCCTCTGGCTCCTGTTTGATACAGATCACTTCGTCTGCTTCTTGCTTCACCTGGACAACAAACAATGGGAAACATTTACAATATTTAAACCAAATAGATTCAATTTCAAACACTGTACATCACTTGATACACTCAGGTTTCAGGTTTGCCAGTATATTTTGACTTGGTTAACAAGAGAACTGAACTTTTCTTTAGAAAGACAGCAAACAAGCAACGTCCGGGTGCATCAGACTGGTCAGTAATCCATCACAGGACACACACTCACACTTTGTAACCATTTAGAGTCATTGTGCACATTATTGGGGGATGAAACTGAGTACCAAGAGTAAACCTATAGAGAGAACATGCAAACTCCCGTCTACATGACAACAATCCCACATCTGGAATCTAACCTGGAACCTTCTTGCTTTCAGAAAAGAGCATCAACCACCACACCACCAAATTAGAGCACCGTGTCAGTTTGCTTTGAGTGTGAGGTACCCAAACAAAGGGTTCAAGTAAAAGGTACCCTCAGTGATATTGGGATGAGGCAAGCTGTCACCTGTGGGGCAGGAGGACAGGAGGATCTGTCAGCGTGAGGAGAACCATCCTGTGACAATGAAGCAGTGACTGGTTGCTGCCACAGATCCATGGCTAAGGGTTGAGCTGGAGGAGGGGTCACGTCTGTATGTAACTGCAAAGTGGAAGTCCACTCATGTACATCTCCATCCTGATCTTCATCCTGTCTCTGAGACATGTCTTCTTTTTCCCCAGAGTATAATACTGCACAACAGTACATTTCCATTATGAGACAATATATATGTCACACTGTTACAGTGGTAATGAAAATTACATATGTATTTAGATTAGATCTGTGAAAGCCTCCTTTTCAGTTCATCACCAAAATTTGAGAACACTGAAAACAAACATTATCTGGGGGGATAGTGCTAAAAGTAGTAGCTTCTGCTCATTAGTATTGAAAACAAAGAAACACAAAGATCAGGAGAGATGGCCAGAAAGAGGGACAACAAAAGCTCTCTACCTGTACTGCCACTGCTATCAACAGATTCGTTTGATGGAGTCACAGGCAACAAGACAGAGGTATTTGAGCCAGCAATGCCTGCATCTGGGTCACATGGAAGTCCAATTGCACATCTGCTCATTCTCTGTGGTGGGGTGCATTCTGTGAGCAGAAACACAGGAAGCTGTGAGAATCCCTTTTGTTGATCTCCAAGCACGAGTTTACAAACTATCAACTATGGTTTACCTTGAATGCTTCTCATCAGATGTCCCTCAGAGCTTCTTGTCTCAGTTGTGGATGGAGGAGACTTCTCAATGGAGCAAACACTAGCATTACCCTTGTGAAAGTTGGATGGGTCTATGTGGACAATAGCAGAAGCAGTAGCTCTCTGCTGCAATTCTTCTTCCACCCCCTGCCTGTAGTACTTCAGTTTCAGCTCTGTGTAACGCAGCTTAGCTCTAATGTTGTCATTCTCCTTCTCTTTCAGGGCCTTTTCTCTCTGCAAGGAAGCAACGTCCTGCTTCATCAGGGCCACTTGGGCTTTCAGCTCCTCAAATTTGACTCCCACCACCTTGAGCATCTCAGCCAGGACTGTCTCCACTGCACCGTTCACTGCTCGCTCCACCACAGCGCCCATCTGGCCACGAATCAGGGACACGGCAATGCTAACATCCATGGTGGCCTGGCAACTAACCCCGCTTCCTCAAAGTAAAGCCTGCACACACAAACAAACCTCAATTTTAAAGAGCGATTTCGTGCTCACTATATGCGGGTGTTTGCGTACGCATATGTCGTATATCTAAATGAGTAGGAATACTAGGAATTGAACATACATATCACAAGTGTTACCTATTACATCCCAGCTACGTTCAAAACGATAAACACGCATCATCAGACAGATTACGCTTTGTAACAAATAATGTTATTAAAACAATACATAGCACTTCATTTACATGCTCAGGATTTTCCTGAAAAGATGCTGGCTCACCAACTTATGATTGCTAAGTCTTACGCCTAAACTACTACAATGCTACTGCATATTAATGTGAAACTTTAGCGTAGTAGTAGTCCAAAGGATGCTTAATATTGATTGTTTGTATTTTCGTTAAATAGATTCCATCTCTGTCTACACTCTTGTCATTTGAGACCGAATAAAGGAATAAACTCACGTTGATGGACTATGTTTTTGTAGCAGACTGTTTACAGTACAAATGTTCCTTCCTGAAACGTAAAGTGGCACGGTTGTCTTTGCGACAGTGACGCAAACACAAATCCTTACCTATACTGTTTACAACATGCTATATTTTCACAACATGGTTGGGGCAATTTTGACCCGAGCCAAGTATTCCTTCACAGTGTCTTCGCCAAACTTTAAACTACATGTGCATTTAGAATGTCTAAATAGGCTATGTTACATAAATAAATGTGTGATTAAATCTTATAAAAGTTTCAGAAGCAGGGAGAGAGAATTTTGAAAGTTTCACAACAGTCGTTTTGAAGAAAAAACACTTTTATTATACAATAATATTTCATGTTTTATAGAAAACAAAATCCATAATGATTTATATTACAATTTATTGAATTTTAAAATGGCATGAGCATTAGGGAATTATACTATAACTGATTAAGCATTGCCACCATTAAATTACTCCTATATAATAAGAAATCACAACCAATGTTAATTCAAATTCACCACTTAAAACACAACACATTAAGTAAAACATATATTTAAACTGAATTACAAACTGCATTGTAGACTAATCATTGCATTCAACGCATGGGGACTAAACTTAATGTTTCCCACTTTTGCTGCAGGTTGTCCCTGTTTGTCAGCACTTCTTTACAGGGCAGAATTTGCATCTGCATTCTCTTCTGCCCCCTTGTGTTGGGTTCCTGTGTGAGTTCCTGATCACGGCCAAGCTCCTCCAATTTGACTTGCTTGCCATTGCAGGTTATTGTAGGTTGATATGTTAATAATATTGTTGAATAGGCAAGAGGCAAGAACAGTTCTTGCGGCTGTATGTCATCCCAGTCATCCAGTTCAAAGGGAACTCGTGGCTGTAGATAATTGCCCTTCACTTCCTTTAGTTTTTCAAAGATGTTTCACCTCTTATCTAAGAGGCTTGATCAGTTCTGAATTAAGTTCGAAATTAACTGGTGGGAATCCCGGAGTTATATGTAATGTGCTAGTTTACTGAATACTAACCCAAGTGAAATCAGTCATTTAATCAAATTGCTTATATTGTGTGCCTTTTTCTTCTTCATTTACCTATAAGACTGGATGCACACCACCACCATCTGGACTGGAAGACATACAGAAGACATACAGATAATGAAGGTAGGTAATCTTTCCAACTCAAAGTTAACAAGAACCCTGTTTGTTTTCATTTGTGTTTTTCACTCCAGCAAATCTAGCGGATGCAACAGGTATTCAATGTTATTGTATTGCTAATGTCCTCTCAAAGCAATACCAAATTATACTACAATAGATATGTCATTCAAACCTTTTGTCCCGTTAAAAAATAATTTTTGTCACCTTAATCTGCTTGCTCCTTGGTCAGGCTTTGGTTTTCTTTAAAATGCTTAGAGACAGTCTTAATTATAACTGAGTTCATATAAATATGGTTTGAACATCTAGTCTAAGGCTGAGCGCTGAGTTTTGGCGATATGGCCTCTGTGCTTTCATTTAAATAAATGCTAGGGGAGGGGGACAGAAAAGGAAAAGTCACATAGGTATTTATTTGAAATAGGTATTTATGGGGGATTTCACAGACCACTAGACTTAATACTCAGACATTTAATTATCAAACGTTTGTGATGTTTCCTTTTATTCATTTTGTGTCTGAAGTGTAATATAAGAGACATCTACTATTGGACTTATACCCTACTACTTGTCCATGTGTCCATGTGTCCATGTGTCCTAGTAGTATTGAAATGATAGTTTCCAAATGTCTTTACATCTAATCCTATGGGCTAAAGCATAAAAAACAAAATATTTTGTTATAAGTTTAAAGGGAAGTTGTGTGATTGTTCATTAAATGGCATAAAATGTGAAGTGACAGACCTCCACAATATAGTGTTCCAAATAGTAATTCCTTTTGAGAGAGTGTTTAGATTCACAAATGTCTTTACCGAAGAATAAAGCCGCTTCGCACAGAAATGTAATCTTGAAAACTAGAATAAAGGTCCAACATGAACGTGGCCCCACTTATAAATCATTAAAATATCTCAAGAAAAATTCTATTGGTAAGAAGTTTCTCCTATTTCTGAGGGGACAAAAATAATCAAAGCCGATAATGTGAATTTTTATCGGCTAACAGAACACATGGCTAGGTTAATAGAGTAAAAAGTGAACAAATTTACAGCGCCCCCAGTGTCCAGGCATCCCATATTAACCTTGACGAGCCAGCTGGAGAAACAGAAAGCTTTGATACAAAAGTGTTTCTGAAGTCTTGGATTACAGAACTGGATGCTTGGCAATATTTACAATTTAGCTTTGACACTTAGTCTTATAAAGCCAAGGGTCTTTGACCATAAAGCAACCTACTATGTTCTATAAGCTTATATTCCTACTGTCTATATACTGTATATACTATACTACAGGTGTGTCACAATATGTGGAGACATGACCTGCTTAATGGAGGTCGATGTCCTCGCAGTGCTTTTTTTCTACTTTTATGTGTTGCTAAAGTTTTGGCCAGAGTCCCCAGTTAAGGTCATGGAAATTCAGTGTCCAAAATGAATATTTTAGCATCCAAATCTTCAATTTATGCTTCTGAGGAGCTGGTTTCCTGATTACCTGTTGTTAGGGGTTGTCAGATAGACAATGGCCCTTGGAAACCACTTGATGGAGGTGCCCACCAGGTGAATCATTTGGGAGCACCAGGAGAGGGTGGAGTAACAGGTAATTATCTGTTTGCGGTTCTCAGCATAGTGTTGTATGTGGAAGAAATTTGATGCCTGTCCTTCTGATGCCTGATTTCCATCTTGGTTCATTTATCTGTCTCTCAAACCATCGTTCCTCTCTGGCTGTACCTTTTATTAGTGTCCAGCCTGTGCTTAGCCCTACACTTGCAGAGTGGTTCTCCACTGGGCAGCACACACAGCAGTTTTTACTGGCTGTTTTTCTTTTGAGCTGACCTCTGTGTTGCTAATGAAGAGGAATGTGATGCTTGTTAAAAACCCTCCTGAGTTGTTCAGTAACACCAGCTATACAATATGGTCCACTGGATTAAGAAAATGAATAACACAAGTCAAGTAGTTTATTTTATTTTTATGACAACCATGAAACATTTTTCATGACACTGGCTATTTTATCGATGAGGGATGCAGACTTTTTGATGGTTAAATTCATTAACAAGTGAAACACACTCATTAATGTAGCTCTACATAATTGTAACGTGGATACATTGACTAGATGCAGGTCTCAGGAAATAAATTTCTGTGGCTGTGGTATTATTAATCTGTAATTTCAAAACAAATACACATAATTTCAATAGTTTAAATTTAAAGGTGTAATTTGTAAACAGTGTATGTATCTGAGTCAGTTTGGTTTCTATGTAACCGTGGACTGAACCTTTATTAAGGTTAATCTTTTGTAGCTTTGTTATGTTTGACTACCTTTGGCACCTTGTACAAGAGGATGGAGTCAAAACATCTGGGTGCACTGTGGGGATGATCAGACCCTGCAGTCTTTAGCCTCCTGCACCAGCAGATCTGCCCCTAGAGTATTCTGTAAAACTCCACATAGGGAAGGCCCACTGGCCAGTTATAGCTTAGTAATACCAAATGTATCTTATTTCACGTAAGGTTTGGTTTACACATAGATACGAGCTAAATCTTCCATTAGATTATTTAAAAATGTAAAATAAACATTTCACGTGGTGCGCTTCCTGTCCTGGTGAATCCAGGAAATTAAGTAGTGGAAATTAGCTATTATCAGTAATAACAACAAGGCATCATTAAAGTAACAAACATAAGATAAATCCTAATTAGATTCATTACAAAAGATTTGTTACTATAGAAAAACAATGGTACTGTCATTACAACACCCCCTTCAAAAAATAAGATGAATAAATGAATTAAGAAGGCAACAGTGGCAAAAAAAAGAATTTTACAGGGTTGTGGCCTCTGTTTTTCTTGCATTTAGACCCATCGTCTGTAACAAAGTGAAATAGGAGTAGATCCACGGTCTGGAGATCCCCTGGGTTTGCTCAAGGCCCCCGGCCTCCATGAGGAGAGCTCTTCTGAAAGCCAGTTGCTGTTGCAACAGGGCCGTTTGTCTGCAACAAGAACAAAAAGAAATGCTGAAAGTAGATGCCGGTTAGTCAATCCTGCCTTTTAATCGGTCTTAAAGCAAGTGTTCATAGCTGTGTACATTTGGAACATCGATCTATCACCCCCATTGACTGGAGTCCTGGATAGACTCAGCATCTTGTGCTTTACAGCATCCTCATCTAAGGGTCCATGGGAACGGAGCACCAGTGACGGCCCTTGTACCTTGCAAGCAGCTCTGCCTGTAGCCCAGCTTCTTCTGCAGCCTGCAGGGCAGCTTCCTCTTCTGCCCTTTTGTCATCCTCTTCTTTGTTTCTCCTCTGCTCCTCCTCCTGCTTCTTCCTTTGGAGGTACTCTAACCTCTCACTCTCTTCCAGCTCCTGTAGCATCTTAAGCTCCGCTTCCCACCTCTTTTCTTCTTCCAGGCGCACACGTTCTTGTTCAGCTGAAACCCATTATACAGCTATTTGGTTGAAGCATTTCCAGCCAACTCTACTCTGAACATTCATCTCATCTTCAATGCTGCACAAGTTCAGATATAATCTGCATGAACGTTTTCTCTCACCTTTCCTCTTCTGTTCTTCCATCTCTCTCATCCTCTGCAGATGCTCCAGCTGCCGCCTCCTCTCCTCCTGCTTTCTCCTTTCTCTTTCCCTCTGTGCTTGTACCTGTCTTGCTCGCTGTTGTTCCTCTTCCTCCTGTTTCTTCTTCTCCTCTTCCTCTGCCAGCCTTTTCAGCCTGGAGATGAACAAGGAAACATCAAGTATTTGAGTACTTAGTACTTGAGTACTTAATACTATACTTTTCAGAAGACAGAAAGTATGCTAGTTAAACAGAACCCCTCTTCTTTCTGACATTTCAGTGTTACACTATTAAGACCTGAGCTCCTCAGCTCTCTTCCGTCTGTCTTCTTCCAGCTCGTTCTTCAACTTCTCTTCAGTCTGCACCCTCTCCCACTGTTTTCGCTCCTCTTCCTCTCGCTCCCTCCTCCTCCTCTCCACTTCTTGTCTCCGTCTCTCTGCTCGCTGAGCCAGAAGAAGAGCCTCCTGTTGTTCTCGATTTCTTCTGGGCACAGGCGACTTAAATACAGATGGTGTTTGAGGAAAAGAAAGGAAATTACCGGTGCACAGACTTTTAATTACATCATCTATATTATATGTCATGTAGACTGCAGAAACTTTAATATTCCATATAAGATCTGCCACCGACCTCTGGCTTTACTGGGTTCAGCATCAGCTGCTCCTCCATGACTATAACAGTTGAACATGAAGAGAGGCGACCGTGTGATGATGCTAGTCCCACTGAACTGGCCGGCAGAACCTCCTCACAAGACGAGGCGGTCGACCTGCTTCGTCTTCTGTAGCCCAACAGGGATGCAGCCGTGCTGGGTCTGTCTGAGCTCACTGATCGAGTGTTGCTATCAGCACTGTTGGACTGATGTTCTTTATCCTCTTCTGGGTCCGGATCTTTGTTACATCGCTGTGCTGGAGAAACCGACTCTGTGGATTCTAAGTGAAACCGCTCTTCCATTTCTGGGTCAATTTTCACTTGATCCTCTTTCATTTTGTTTTCTGGTGGAGATCTCACTTTCATTTTCTGTTTAATCTCCACTTCTTCCTCTTTAATTTGGCTTCCTGTAAAACAATTTAGAACCTTCAAATTTTGCAAAATCCCAGGTGGGATAACATCAAGCGGTGCTCTAACATAAACCCCACAGTAAGTGTGTCCTACCAGAGATGAGCTCTTTGTCTTTGGGCTTCCCTTTCCTCCTCTTCCGATTCACTGCAGACTCCTCTTTCTGCCTCCTCCTTCCTCCCTTCATTTTTTGCTCTTCGTTGGTCACACCATTTAGTCTTTCTGCTCTGCTCTCTTTTGTTTCTCTCTGAAATATACAAATAAAGTATTTCCTAAGTTCTTGTAGATTGTTAAAGATCAGTTCTTTGCTAAAATAAAAATTGAATGGCTTTATCGCATTGACGTATTGTTGCCTTGGTCTATTTTTCCCACTTCTCTCAGTTTTACATCATTTAACTTTAATGACTTCCACACTTGACTTGATTACCATTAACTGCTCCATATTATGTGGAAATTTAACATTAACTTGGGAACTGTGTAGTATAGGACATATTTTGAATGCACCAAAAATACTTTGAAAACCTCTTTTGCTACATTTTCAACTGGGATTTTCTGATTCAAATATTGGGGTCAAAGGTCAAGATCTGTCCAGTTGTGGTTACACGTTCCTTATTGTCCACGTGGTATCTCAGAACACCTTTCAACTTGGACTCAATGATGAAGTGATTTTAATCTCACACACAATTTCCTTGATAAAGAAACTTACAGACCGCGTTAAATCTGTTAGGGTCTCGACACTCACCACAGGAGGGAGGGTAGACTGGTCCGGGGGCTCTGCTGCCCCACCCTCACTCTTTCCTTCAGCCCTTTGCCTGCTGGACTGAACATCATTTCCCCATAACTGTTTCTGGGTTCGTCCTTTCTTCCTCACATGTGTCTGCTGTCCATCTGACTCTGTCCTTCTGTCCATTTTATTACCCTTTCTCCTAAATAAATCAGATAATATGAGTGCAGCTTGTGCCAGCCTTTCAGAATGTAAACTAAATTAAGTTTGAGTGTTTTACTGCTGTGATGTTGAAGCTTCCTTGACATCTGTTTGCTTCTCCCTCTTTGCCTTCACAGTCTCCTCTGTTGATGCTTCTTTTGGGTTGTTCCTGAATTTGACTGTCTCCCTGGATTGAAAAGGAAAAAACTAAACTAGACCTTCAGCTTAAGGGATCGTGGGTTGGTGCTTTATCGTATCCATGCATTTAGTCAGGAAGGAAAAATAAACCCCAAAAGTAAAAGTCAATACATTTTTAAAATAAATGCTGTTATAGATCTGGAGATTAAACACACACACACACACACACACACAAATACCGTGGCTGATGTGATTCATAGGAATGGCCCCCCAGTTCGTCACCCTCCATTTCCTCCTCTGCCTGCTTCACATTTCCATCCTTTCCTCCACTTGGCCCCTCCATCTCTCCTTGCTCGCTCCATGGGCACATCTGGAGGTTACTTCTAGTGTTCCTCATTTGTGTCTTCCTTGTTTTCATCATTGTTTCTTTGTCAAACTCTTTTTTGCCAGCCAATGCTAAAAGGGTAATTAGACAGCTTTCATTTAACTTTTATTCACATAAATTAAATATCACACACACACACAGAGTTTTACCTGCATCAGTATGACTGTTGGTTGAGAACATCTGTGCCTGTTTGTGAAGATCTAAGTGCTAAATTCAAACCAGATTTTTGGATATGAGCTTCAGGCTTACCTTGTCATAACAATCATATTTTAAAAAACATTACTTTCTGTTTCTGCTTCTGCTCCAATGGTTCCCTTATGGGTTCGTCTATGTTTGGCTCGACCCCGTCTTCTGTAGACACTTGAACAATGAACAGGTACGGTAATAGTTGTAGCCAGGAGCAACCACAGCAATTGCGTTACGGATTCATAATTACATGTGTGATCTGAAATGTGCTATAAATGTACATCTGAAACATCAATATCTCTCATGAAATTGTTTGTAGACCTGTCTCTGAGCGTTCAGATTGCAGGACAACCACCCAGGGTAACTTTTCACCTTCTGCAGACACAACCTGCAGAGCTAGAAGTCATAAAGCAGATTAACTCTTAATAAAAATCAAAAACTGATGCCTTCAGATTTAATTTCAAAGCTCAAACAGCCACCTTGTTCTTGAGTGTCACTGTTGGATCGATCCTGGCTGCTGACAAATAGGGAGAGTTGGATGATCTCACCATCAGGACCCAGGATCAGGCAGCCAACTGATTTGTCATCCTGCAAACCTGAAAAAAAGAAAACCACCCACTCTGAGGAACAGTCCCACAGGGATATAATAGGTTAAATGAAACCTCAACCTTTCAGCAGGACAGTGGGGTTGACATCACTTCATTATTAGACAACAAAGGCGCCCATCATATAGAGTTTTTATTGAATTGTATTTCCTGAAACAATCACCATGCTGTCTTCATGTGCTTTTAAATTTCATTTTTAAAAATATATGTCTGATTTCAGCTTTAAATTAGTCTACATGGATGTGTCATTGTGGCACAACTAACTGTGACATCAAGAAGTAACAGTTGATTAGGCTCTTATATACTCCACCTCTGAGCTCCAGGGGCAGGATGCCTCTAACTACACCTCTGTTAGCTTGATTGATCTCAGGTAGATCGTGGGCATCAGATCGATGGTGTAAAAAGGCCAAAGAGTTCTGCTTGCCCAGTCCCCTTCTTCCTGCAAAACAGCCAAACAGTCCTGATAAAGTTTAAAAATCAAGAATTTAGAAATGTGTCCAAACCGCTTATTCAGGTTTTCCATTCGTGGGATCTGTTTTTACTGCTCTTCAGCCACACATGTCATTCAAGTTGGTGCTATTCATCTGTGAGTGACAGTTACCTCTCTCATTCTCAAGAAGCCGCAGAGGCTGTAACAGATTTTGCTGGATTTGCAGCTCTTCTCTTGTTGGAGAATATTTTTGCATCTGATCCAAGGTTGAGATGACGGTCCGATCCTCAGCTATGGGAGGAAGGTGTGGTTCCTTGCCGCTATAGCCCTCAGAGTTTGGCTGAAACATGCAGTACATCCATGTGTATTACCTGAATATTTTAACTTGTTCATTGTTATTAGTCAAATCCTGGACATAAAATTTGCAAGTTGCAATGTTAGCCTCAACCTGTAGTCTTACCCTTACTGTCTTCTCTCTGTTATATCCCGTTGGCAAAGGAGGGAGGAGCCCTGAGTGCAGCATCAGAGCATCAGATTTGCCTTATTTGCAGTTGCTGCTACAATCAGTAGTTCTTGTTGTAGGCCGTTAGCTCTGCAATCATGAATCAGCATCTTTGCATGCATTTTACACACCTGTCCTCCTGTTTGAATGTGCATCTCTCAGTCGTTCGTAGTTGTTCTCATGTGTTGTGTTGCTGCCTTGAATGCAACTGTCTTCTTCTACTGTGTTTGGATGATGAGGGTCCTCAACCGTACTGTGATGGTCTACTTCAGCGTGCTGCAGACTAGCATCCAGGTATATCTGGGGTTATAGAAAGACATTAAAATATGTTAAACGCTTGTAGTTACAAGCAATTGAGATTTTTACCAACTATGATATTGCTTATTAAGAGAAGTGGCAGCTCTTCTTGGTGACCACATCATTAGATGTATACCGGTACACACCTACACACAAGATCTTAAATGTAACTCCATGCGTTAGTAGATCACCTGAGCCTCTTCTGCAGGGGATATTGCAACGTAGTGTTTCTGATACTCATTCTTTAGACTTGGAGTCTCGGATGTTCGAGGTATCTTGAGGAAAAGATCCATCCTAACCTTCTTAGTCTTGTTGTTTTCCTTCTCCTCCTCCTTTTCTGCGGATAAAGTCAGTTTTATCAGTTGTATTATTCACGTTTAATCTTTTAAGTTTCCAGAGACCAAACAAGATTGTAAACAGTGAATGTAAACAGCTACTACAGTTTAAATTTGTAAACACCTTCTAATTGATTCAGCAGAAATCTGGTGTTTTTTCCTGAAGGTTGTGAGTTTGGATGCAGGGAAATCCGAGGACTGTTTTGTTCTTGTGTGGAGTAAATGGACACAGGGCTTGGATGCAGATGATGAAGAAAGTAGGGTTGTTCAAGTCTGGAGCAAATAAGCTAGGGAGAAATTATTAGACTTGTCATAAATTAAAACTTATTTAATCTGCATCCTTTTTTTTTTACCTGATTGTTTCTGTTGATCGAGAAGGCAGATGTTAGTTCTCTGACTGCCCCCCAATGCTGGTCTGTTTGTTGAGCGTAACGCTGCATTATTACCTTCTTCTTGTCTCTTGGCTGTGATTGACAACTGGTTTTCAAAGAAACCAAATACTGGAGGTGGCGAATAAGAGTTGCAAAATAAAGTATATCAATTTCAATATAAGTAAAAGACCTATGGAAATCTTATGAACAGTTGTGTCCAGATTTATGTGGTTACTCGCCTGAGAGTACAGCAGTAGTGGACCCCTCCGAGTGCTGTAAGTCTTTGGAACACTTGACTCTGTCTCTGCATGCACATGGCCTCTGCTAGACAGTTGCAAGACAGTGTCTTGAGATTTCCAGATGTGGTAATCCTGTCGGTCGAAAGATGATCTCCATTTGTTATAGAATAAATTATAGATTGACAGATGAACAGATGGATTTTCAGATGTGAATGGATCTTCTTTTTCACTTTCATGCAAAGTTTAGACACCACACCCTGATGACCTGACAAATGGTGTGGAACTTAAATATCAAAAACATGTTTTTGTCATCTTTTTTTCTACTAAAAGTGCAATAAAACACCATTGCAGGACACAGTGACGGTTTCTATCAGACCGTTGTTTTCTCTGGGCAGAAAGTAGGTGGAATGACCTGATTGTTAAATAGATAATTAACAGGCAGAGTAGTTAGTTAGTAGCGCTGTTAGAACCTGTGGCGTGAAGCAGACGTCCAGTCTTCCATCATGTCTCCCTACATTTTGACTTGAGGAGACAAATCGCCCACATCCCCGGCTCAGCACAGACAGAGACAAATCCTTCATGATGTCCTGTCTTCCAGAAACTTGGCTGAACCACGAAAGACAAAAATCCTGCGATTGGTTGGTCTTACGGTGACTTCAGGATGCGTGAGATATTTCAGGATGCACCCAATATTTAGTGTTACGTTGGAGTGGATCTCTCCCCGCATTAGTTGGTTTAGTATCAGACATCTGCTGCGACAGACTGTCTGAAAACCAAAAAAACAACACATTTTTAAGGTTTGATAAATGATCCTGTTCTCAGTTTGCAACAAATGTCGTTCAGTCTACCATAACATAGTTTTCTCATCGGAGAAAGCATGAAGTAACCATTAAGTTTGGTTAATTTGACCTTCTGCCTTATACAACACTGTGTTCTACTCAGTCAGCAGGTAGTACAAGGGAAAGCAAAAGCAAATAAAGACTCAAAGGCACGGATATTCAAGTTGTCCAGTCGTCCTCCATGTTTAAATTTATGATTGTCATTAGAGGAAAAAAGTATTAAAAACAACAGCCACATACCTGCTGTTTCCATTACACAGACGCATGTATAATCGCTGTTGCTATGTTGTCCAGAGTCGATATTATATGCTGTTTGTTTCTGTTGCCATGGCTGCCTCGGGCACTGCTCCCACTTGGACAGACATGATGTGCCCCCAGCACCCAGCCTCAAAGACCTCGCCGTTATCCCTTGAGAGCATGATCTCAAGAAGAAGTTACTTATTACTAAAATCACCACTTTTTGGAGATTATACAAGATGTCCACAGCAGCACACACAATTTGGAACGATAATACAATGACCATTTCAAAACTTTTAAAATGAAGTGAGTAGTGTGTGTCCAGATTTCAAGGGGTCAGGGCAGCTTTGGGGTATATAGGTGTATGATAGAACCATGTGCGGTGAGCACACAATAACCTTCGGGTCATTAAATAATTGCCTCTATTTGTCCTTGTGATGCCCACAAGCATCTGTGTGTCTATGTGCCGCAAAGGCTGTAACAGATTTTGCTGGATTTGCAGCTCTTCTTCTCTTGTTGGAGAATATTTTTGCATCTGATCCAAGGTTGAGATGACGGTTCCGATCCTCAGCTATGGGAGGAAGGTGTGGTTCCTTGCCGCTATAGCCCTCAGAGTTTGGCTGAAACATGCAGTACATCCATGTGTATTACCTGAACATTTTAACTTGTTTATTGTTATTAGCCAAATCCTGGACATAAAATTTGTAAGTTGAAAGTCTTACCCTTACTGTCTTCTCTCTGTTATATCCAGTTGGCAAAGGAGGGAGGAGCCCTGAGTGCAGCATCAGAGCATCAGATTTGCCTTATTTGCAGTTGCTGCTACAATCAGTAGTTCTTGTTGTAGGCCGTTAGCTCTGCAATCATGAATCAGCATCTTTGCATGCATTTTACACACCTGTCCTCCTGTTTGAATGTGCATCCCTCAGTCGTTCGTAGTTGTTCTCATGTGTTGTGTTGCTGCCTTGAATGCAACTGTCTTCTTCTACTGTGTTTGGATGATGAGGGTCCTCAACCGTACTGTGATGGTCTACTTCAGCGTGCTGCAGACTAGCATCCAGATATATCTGGGGCTATAGAAAGACATTAAAACATGTCTTTCATCTGTGTGTCTATGTGGCCCTGTAGAATTTTAAAAGAATCATTACTTTAAAAAACACAACTCACAAAACATGCACATCACATAGCCTACTTACTAATTTTGTCTGTGTGTGTGTGTGTGTGTGTGCGTGTGTGTGTAATCAGTTGAGGAGGTTACTTGTGCCATGTGCACGATGATTTCTTTCTTTAATCTTCGGGCTGTAAAAAACAAGACGATGTATTGTACTTTTATATTTGTTAAACACGATGCATTAAAAGAAAAAAAGTTCAATCTAAATGGAGGAAGACGTTTTGATAGACCTGCAAAAGAAAAGGCATAATCCCGTGAGGGGCTCTTCTTCAATAGCGACAGGCCCGGGGATCAGTTGTTATTCGACAATGGATGGGTGGACGGTGGATGAAGACATTGTAACCGAATCTACAGTAAATATTGGAAGGATTTGATAGGCTTCCTTTAGGTCAACAGAGGCTGTGTAACCACTAGGCGGTTTGTCGTAGCGATGGTGGTATAGTGGTGAGCATAGCTGCCTTCCAAGCAGTTGACCCGGGTTCGATTCCCGGCCATCGCAGATTCTTTTCTTCACTCAAGATAAACAATACTAAATTGTACGATAGTATGTGTCTTAACTTGAATTGATTTTTAAAAAAGTCATAATTAGTAGCTGAGACATCAGACTGTATTTTCTTAAAAAGAGAAAATTTAAGTACCATACAAATATGCAAGCACATTCAGTTTAATTTATTTCCAATGCTTTGTGTCATCATTAACATTTTGACCCAATGTCTGGCATATCTTCCATACCATCTTCAGCTCCTTCATCAGCCCTGCAGTCTGTTTCTTCTACTCTTGCTGCTTTCCCATCCACTGTCCCCTGCAAAGCCTCTTTCAGTGTCAGACTAACTGCCCCAGAATCCCTCACCACACCCTGCTCCACTGACACCTCTGGATGGTGTCTCTTTAGATGCTTCACCACCTGGAACTTCTGTTTGGCCCTGTAGGGGCAATGGCGACAACAAAACGGTTGCTGCTTGGTGTGTGACAGGAAGTGATGTCTGAGGCCTGCTGGCCAGCGGAACGCTTTGCGGCACAAACCGCACGCGTACGGGCGGTCGTTGCTGTGTTGATGCTGATGTGTCTTCAATATAAAAATTGTCTTGAAGGCTTTGCCACATTTCTCACACACGAAGGGGCGCGTTTCGCTGTGCTGTGTATCTCGGTGTGCACGGAGCGCATCAGCTCGGTTGGTGCGATAATCACACTCATCACAGGCGTATGGCTTATCTCCTGCAATATAAAATATATAATATTTATATAAATATACCTTATTATAAAGCTATCAACCTTTAAATCCTTTGATACCTGTGTGCTTGGTCAGGTGGTACTTCAGCTGCGTTGCCCACTTGCATTTGTAGCCACAGTGTGTGCAGAGATATTTCTTCTCTTCTTTGTGAACTCTCATGTGAAGCTAAACATAAATACATAAATGAATATTACGTCTGGTTTTGAGACAAAGCAAAAACAAATGCGTAATCTCTGTTCCTACTCTATTCTATAGCACTTCTGCTACCACTTGCATTGTCAGTTTTGCGCTTGGAATTAACCTTCCCCTTCAAAATAATACAAACACTGAAAGTAGTTGAAACTAGAAATATTCAAACCTTCAGCCTGGAAGGATCAGTACAGGCATAGCTGCAAAGTCCACAGGTGTACGGCTTCTCTCCAGTGTGTATGCGAATGTGCCACGTGATCTTCTGCTTGTTCCCTGTTGAATATTCACAATCCGTGCATTTGTACAGTCGCTTGCCTCCGTGTGAGCGGAGATGCTGCTCTAACACGAGCTGATGGTGACACACAAACTCGCACGTGCTGCACTTGAGTGGCTTCTCCTCTGAGGGCCCCTCCTCGTGCTCACTCAAAATGTGTTGTGCCAATAGTTTCCTGGTTTTGGCAGCAAAGGTGCAAAGCTGACATTGATGTGACTGGAAGCTTCTCTGGTGAACCAAAAGACTTTCCTTTGTCTTAGAATGCTCCTGGCTGCTGGTACAGTTCATCTGGGGGTGTTGGCTTCCTTGGTGGGTCCTCAGTGTGGCCACGCTGCCACAGGTATAGTCACACTGCTTACACAGGAAGCTGTCTAGCTGGTGCACACGTTTACAATGGTACCTTAATGCAAGTTCTGAACTGAATTTACTATTGCAATGACTGCAGGGATGCTTTAACTCCCCTGAGTGGCATCTGAAATTGTGACGTCTTACATCATCACGCGTGTATCCACTGAAGTCACAAACGGAGCAGAAGTGGCTCGGCTGTTTGTCATGGACGCGCACCTTGTGTTGACGTAATTTGGTCACGGTCCCAAAGGTCTTTTCACACATGCTGCAGCAGTGACGGCCGATTCCAGTGTGAAGCGACTCGTGCTGTTGCAATCGATAGCGTCTCGTGGTGCTGAAAGTGCAATATTGACAGCGGTGTGGCCTCGCACCTTTGTGTTTAGCTCCCACATGCAGGGACATGCATCGTTTTTGTTTACAGGTAAAAGCACAGTGCTGGCAATGCAACCGTTTGAGTTGAGCTCCAGGGAAATGCTGTTTGTTGTGGACATTCAGGATGTGGCGTTTCAAAGACGTTTTAGATTTGGCTACAAATGAACACAGAGAGCACTGAACCTCATCACATTTAAATGCATAGTTTGGACTGGACAATTTGTGGTGTTTCCCCGACACCTTCACAGGTCTTTTTGCTTCCAAGACCTTTTTTGACTGGGAAGAGTCATTTCTGGGGTCATCGCCAGGATCGACTGGATTCGTTGTCTTTCTCCGTAGCGACAGATGATGTTCAGCCGAGGCAATTTTGGCTGATGAGAACCTGAACTTTGACTCTGAATTCCTTTTCTCAGAAGAATATGTCCTTGTTGTTCTCCTAAGTTCAGAGCATTTCTTTGCACAGTGAGCATCAAGGCCTCGCTTCTGTTTGAACAGTGCACTGCAGGCCTGGCATTTGTATTCCTTTATCCTTGCCTGGCACAGCGCCTGGCGGTGGGATGTTAATGCAGCCTCACTTTTGGCCACATGACAACACTTGTCACAGGGATAAACGTCTTTATTGTGCACCACAAGCATCTGCACCCGCCCCTCCAAAACCATATTTTCTGCCTGCTCCTTGTCATGCCTCTTCATAGCTTCTAGACGGATCTCATTCTCTAACGGTTGATTATTCTCAGGTAAAGAAAAGGAACTGGCTGCTCGTATATCTTTTTCAGAAGTCTGATGCACTTGAGTCTCTGCTTGATTTGTATTAGTAAGAGCTCCATCTGGGTTATCCAAGTCAAACTCGCCAGATTCTTCATCTGCCATGGCTGTCCCGTCATCCTGACCTAAAGATGTAGAGAGGTCAGCTTCCTGTTCTGATATTTTAGAGCCATTACGGTTGAAAGTGGGTGAACTTGGAGTTTTCCTTGTGCAGTTACGGTCTACAGTTTGGAAAGATGAAGCTGAAAATGTCGTTAAAACAAGAGGGGAGAACTCTTCAGGGCCATTCAGAGGTGGTGGATTTCCTGAAGTATCCTCTCTGACAACGTCCTGAGAAACAACATTCACAGGATCAAGTTGTGATTTAGATGTACTCTTTATGTTAGATCCAGGATCCACTGAGTCTGGAGGATCAGAGTGTTCTTTATGGGATGGTGGACACCCTTTAGAGGTTGACTGGGGAAACTGTTCTACTCTTGATAAGGACTTTTGATAAAAGTCCTGGATGAATTCAGCAGAATTTCTCTCCTTCTCCTTTGCAGTGTAATTCTCTAGCCACGCTTTGTCCCCTGGTAAGTAGCCATGAACTTTCCTCTTGTGGAAGAATAGGCTGATGTTACTGAAACAGGAATAGGTGCACAGGGCACACCGGAACTCTTTCAGCTTGGTATGTTTGCAGTTCTCATGATTCTGAAGGGCTTGTCTGTAACAGGTGGTGTAACTGCAATAGCTACACTTTAGGGTAGCCAACTGGTTGTCCAGTCCAGAATGTTTGGCCAACATATGACTGTGAAGTTCATATTTGCGCTTGCAAGCAAAAGCACAGATCTCACACATGAGTGTTTTGGCCTGATGTCGTAATTTGTGGCTATTTAATAGGTCCATTCGGTGACTGCGGTAGGGACATTGGTCACACTGATACCTACAAAATTAGACAGGTGATTTTGTTAATGTTTACTACAAATAAAGTTCTGTGATATTACTTATCTATGTACCTGAGGTCTCCAGCATGTTTCCTCATGTGGACATTGAGAGAGTGTTTCCATTTTGTAACATATCCACACTCGGTGCACATAAAGTTCTTGTCATCCGTGTGAGTCAGCATGTGTTTGGAGAGGTAGGACACATCGCGGCACCTGAAGTCACACAGACTGCACTTGTGAGGCTTCTCACCTATTACGAAGAGAGATGAATTAAGAATTACGTCATGCCAACATCAACAACAAATTAGTACAACCCTGTTTCTGTTCTACCGCTGTGAATCAACGTGTGTCGTTTTAGACCACGCTTGTGTGGGGTCACGTAGCTGCACTCCGAGCAGCGATGGATCTTCTCATTGGCGTGTAAGTGTTCCAAGTGCTGCTCAAACTCCACGGGGTTAAATGTGGTGAAGGAGCAGAAATCACAGCAAAGCTTGTCATTTCCAGGGTGGCCGTGCCGTTGGTGCTGAAAGAAGGCTGCTTTGTTTGAGCAACAGAAGTCACATTGTGAGCAGTGGTAGGGTAGATGGGTCCGATAATGAGCCTCCATGTCTGCCTGAGTTTGAAAAATCGCAGCGCATGCATGATGGCGGCATTGTACAGCTATGACAGCGTGCACCTCAGCAGCGTGTTGAAGAAGCTCCTTTGGCGAACAAGTCTGGAAGGTGCAACCCTGTTGAAAGCAGACTTGCTCATTTTCTGGTTTGATGTTGTGGGTCTTCATGTGAGCCTTAAGCAAACTACTAAGGTGAAACTTTTGACCGCAGGTGGGGCAAGAATAGATGTGACTGCTGACATCAGCCCCTGCCTCTTCCGCATGTACGCTCGACAAGTGGCGGCAGACCGCATTCTTCTCCACGGCAGAATACTCACAGAGGTGGCACTGGTGTACCTTCTCACCTGCTTCGCGAAGCCTATGTATGCGTAACTTGCTTTTGCTGGAGAAGTTATGTTTGCAGGTGGGACACTGGAGAGTAGGGTCAGGAAAATGTGACCGGAGATGCTCCTGCAGGTGGGAGTGCATCTTGAAGCAGCGCCGACATTCGGGGCAAGTGTGTGTGTCATAGATGTCCTCTGATCCTTCTGCAAGGTACGCTGATGGACAAGAGCAAATATAATTCAACTGACAATGTCTGGTTCTGGGTCCTCGTTATAACACCGTCACAACTAACGTCATCCTTATGTTATTAACTGATAGTTCACCATGAACAGATAAACAAACAACAAACCTTTGGTTGGTACAGATGGTGTGTCTACTGCTGATTTGGCACTTTTCACCACATTTCTCCCTCTTTTACTTCTGCGTTTGTGCATCTCTGATGGCTCCTCACACTGTTCTGCTTGTAATGATGTTGGATTTGAGGTGGATTTCAGCTTTCTCTTTGGTCTCCCAGACAGCACAGGTTTATGGCCTCTACGGCACTCGGCTGTGACTACAGTCTCATTTCCCATGTGATCCATACATGCCATTTATTTTGGACAGAAACAGAGCATTTCTGATCGCCAATCATGATCTGTATTTTGGGGCTGTCACATTTTCCCACATTGATTGGGCCGTATTGTCCTTTACCTAGAAGCGCAACATTGATTTATATGGATACAAAAGGAGCATGACACACATATACAGTATCTCGGGTTCTTCTACAATCACACTTTATGTACTGAGCTATTGGACATTTCTATCTTTTTAACAAAACAAAGTATTGTAAATGTGTCATTGTGGAACAGATAAAGAAATCCCTTAATTTATTTTAGCCTACTCCCTCGGTTTGCAGCCCAATGTACATAAAACCAACTGCTGTATCTGGACCGGCGGTCAGATGATAAATATTAAACATTTACTGCTACTAACAGAATCGCTTTAGACCAGCTATTCCGTAACGATAGTTATGTTTTAGTGATATTATCAACTACGCTAACATTGCTATTAATGCTAGCTGAGCTAACGTTATATTTATCATGCAATGGGCGCGCAATCCCAATATTGTGTTTGCAAACTATCAATTTCGGGATTTACAGTAAAACAACTAGGTAACATTTACCAGGAAAATATTACCTTATTATTTCCTCTGTCCGTTCACCGGCATGATAAATGTACTTGTATGTAAGAGGAACTAATGTTGTGGATTCGGAATTACACGGAATTGTATTTGTGAGACACAGGAAGTGTTGTAAAGGTCGGATGAGCAATATTAATATTGCACACACGGAAGGCTGGAAGATATTTTAAAGTGTTTGCCGATATTCACATCGGACAAAATAGTAGTTTTCAAGATATGGATTATAACCGGAGCAAAGCAGTACTAATTTTGTATGTTATTTGTAAGAGCGAAAGCTAATTTATTGCTGTAACATGGGAGACAGACAATTATGAGATCTCAAATCTGGCAGCGGTTATTTTTTCCTCCATTAACGGATATTTTCGATTTCCCCTCTGGATTATAACACGGATTTGTTTGTTTTAGAACAACTGTTCCTCTGGATTTCACAGGTCTTCGCACAATATTAACATGCCTCTGTCAGACTTTCTGGACGGCTTGAAGGACAACCCTTACTTTGGGGCTGGATTTGGTTTAGTCGGTGTTGGGACCGCATTGGCAGTGGCCAGGAAAGGTGCTCAGGTGGGAATGGTCTTCTTTCGCCGGCACTACATGATAACTCTGGAAGTCCCCAGCAGGGATAAGAGCTACCACTGGCTCTTGAGCTGGATCACCAAGCATGCCAGACACACTCAGCACCTGAGTGTTGAGACCTCTTACCTGGCTCATGAGAGTGGACGCGTTCACACACAGTTTGACTTCCACCCAAGCCCTGGAAACCACATCATTTGGTCAGCAGAATTCAAATATTTTTCACAGTGTGATCTCACTATAATTGGACTAAATACTTGTCCTCCTGGTTGCAGGTATGGAAGGAAGTGGATCAGGGTAGAACGGACCAGAGAGAAGCAGATGGTGGATCTCCACACTGGAACCCCATGGGAGTCTGTGACCTTCACTGCTTTGGGCAGGGACAGACAGATTTTCTTTAATATCTTACAAGAAGGTACATTTTTATACACCCTGCAAAACATATTTGACACACATTAGATTTTACAGCTGCGTCACTGGTACTACACCTATTTATTTAATTCTTTTGCCAAATTTCTTTCAGCACGAGAACTGGCTCTTAAGCAGGAAGAGGGACGAACTGTAATGTATTCAGCTATGGGAGCAGAGTGGCGCCCCTTTGGCTTTCCCCGACGACGCAGACCCCTAAGCTCTGTGGTTCTGGAGGCAGGTGTGGGGGAAAAGATTGTAGATGATGTGAAGGACTTCATTGGAAACCCAAAATGGTACACGGACAGAGGTAGAATATTCATGTGTTAGACTTATTTCTATTCATTCCAATACAAGTTTGTTAGTCAAGGACTTTAAAGGATAGTTAATGTAAAATGAGAAATAAAACAAAATCCGCAAAACAATTTTAGTCTCAGAACATGGTACAAAACTTAACTTTTAAGTGTTTATTTCCTTTAAAATAAATTGAAAGAGGAAATCTGTTTTTTTTTAAAAAAATATCCTATCCAATCTATAAATCAGACGCCCGTGCTGCCCTCCTGTGGATGCAAACGGTATTTCAGCTACTGTCTGAAACAAAAATAAACCAAAGAAAAGTGTTGCATATGCACTCACTGTGCCTTATGTAGAAGTCAATAATGCATCATAAGAGGGATGTTCGTAATACTAATGCTAATATTTCTTATTGTGCAATAGGGAATAATGGTTCTTGACTTAATTTTACTGCAGGCATTCCATACAGGAGAGGATATTTGCTCCACGGTCCCCCAGGATGTGGCAAAAGCAGCTTTATGTGAGTGTGCTGTAGATTATGATTTTTATTTTCCTTTACATTTGTATGACCAAGCACTATCATGCAACTTATTACCTTTACCCAGATACTGTATACAACACAATTAAGCGCAACAGCATAACCTTCTGTGTAGTTGCATTAGTTTACTACATTTCTGTGACTTTATTTGATGGTTCTTGCTTTTAATAAATAATAAACAATACCTTTTTCAGCACTGCACTGGCAGGTGAGCTGGGCTACAGCATCTGTCTGATGAGTCTGAGTGACCGCTCCCTTTCAGACGATCGTCTGAACCATCTTCTCAGCGTAGCGCCGCAGCAAAGCATCATCCTGTTGGAGGATGTAGACGCAGCGTTTGTCAGCAGAGACCTGCTGCCCACAGAGAGTGAGTAGCAGGGAAAGAGCAATTGAGGAGTTTTGTGGCAGGATCAATAATATCCTCTTCTGCTTCACTAATTAAAATGCTTTTTGCCTCGTCTCCAGACCCTCTGGCCTACCAGGGAATGGGACGGCTGACATTCAGTGGCCTGCTTAATTCTCTGGATGGAGTGGCTTCATCCGAAGCCAGAATAGTTTTTATGACAACCAACTTCATTGACAGGTGGAAACCTGGATCACTTTTGTACGGAATCTGAAGTAATTAGTGATATTACCTCCCAGTTTGTATCTCCAGATTAGACCCTGCGTTGATCCGACCAGGCCGTGTTGATATGAAGCAGTACATTGGTTACTGCACAGAATGGCAGCTCCAGCAGATGTTCCAGAGGTTCTACCCAGACGAAGCAGCGTCTGAAGGAGAGCGGTTTGCAGAACGTGCACTGGCTGCCCACGCGGAGATCAGCGCCGCCCAGGTGCAAGGACACTTCCTGCTGCACAAAATGGACCCTGCGGGATCTATAGACAATGTTGCCCAGATTAAACAATGAGGACCAGCTGGACTGAATAAAGAGAATCACCAGGAAGATTTCTTGTTGATGTTTTTGGTGTAATCCCAGCAGTAGCGATGCTGTTTATTAGTTACTAGCAATAGACCTACTTAAAGATTCTGTAGTTTTATAATAAAATATTTTATTTTAGTGCACTTTACATTTAAAAAGCTCAACATACTAAATAATCAGCCATTAAACATAAAAGCAATCGTGGTTGTAAAAAGTATGAAATGGAAATAATCTTTTTTTAAAGTTTCTGTGGGGCCCTTTGATGGTCTGGAAGAGAATTTCAAAGATGCGGTTTGAAGGTTTTGGTTGTTGGTTGTGATCACCGTAGGAGTTGAAGGAAATTCAACAGCTGTTGACTTGGCCAAGGGGCAGCATATGTAGGTGGAAGCAAATGGGTCCACGGACTGATCCCTGAGGAACTCCACAGGCGACAGCTGACACTTAGCTTTCACTCCTCTGACGGAAACGTATTCAGTCCCTTCAGAGAGGTCAGACCAAACCCAATGAAGAGCAGTACCGAAGCCCGATGGTGTGGTGGTTGATGGTATCAAAGGCAGCAGAAAGATCAGAGGCTGAGCTAGCGACTGGTGCCATCAACAGGTCATTAGTGACCCTGCTCAGTAGGGTCTGCAGGCCTGAACCCTGACTGAAGGCTTCAGACAGGTGGTTTGACCTGAGGCCTCACGTGGTCGTACAGCGACAGCTTTCTCAAGAACCCCTAGAAACGATGTCTCCAGTTGTTATGCTAATCTCATCCGCCATCAGACATACCATTGTTGGAGTCTGTGGATTTGAGTAAATGCACCGTACACAATGTTCAGTCTCTTCCTCACACGAGTCCCACCCGCTTCACAATCTCTCTCTCTAGGAGAGAAAAATGTTCCAGGAACTGGTCACAGTGGAGCTCACAGAGATTCGATGGAGCACACAGCTACGTGGTCCTAATAACTTTATTGTCCATGTGACCCGACATAAACATTCCACAGATGTTTCCAGGAAGGGGGGGGGGGGGGGGCTGATGTCTTGACTATAGTGATGTGAAAACTCCTCAAACTGATCAGGCCGTGTGAATATCATCATCATGTTTTAGTGCAAAAATATTATTAAGGTGCAGCTGCTGGGTTGCTGCCCTGTCCTGGATGTGAGCGAGTCATGATGGAGGGGTTAATTCCTGGAAAACAATGCTCCTCCCTATAGTGCTGATTCCTCAACATTTCTGTGCATTCCCACTCCATGTCTGCCTGCCTCTGTGTAAACTCATGTGGAAGAAAGGAAGCTGGCTGCTGCGGCCTCTGGCCTGGGCTCGCTCCTGCTCCGGGGGCGCAGGGAGGGTCTCCACAGTCCCAGCGTCTCCCCCCAATCTCCGCTTCAAACCACGGACGGTGGAGGACCTTCCACGCGTCAGCCTCTGGGAGCTGCTGTACAGATTAACGTTTCAGGGCTTCCACAGTCACATGCATGAACTACAGGTAGGCGGTTTCCCTCCAAAAATTCTGAAAGTATAAGTGTTGCTTTCTTTATGATATAGAACAGGGGTCACCAACCTTTTTGAAACCAAGAGCTACGTCATGGGTACCGAGTCGTGTGACACACTCCTCTAAAATAACAAATTGTGTGTGTGTGTGTGTATCAATAACTTAGAGTGGGTCACAGAAAAGATCAATATTCAACACTTTATTATTATTAATCTCAGCAATTGTTCAGATGATCACTTCCACATTTGAGCAGAAAAAAAATGTCGAGTTTTCACCAGACCCTTTCAACCATAAGAAACTAAACCATTTTAATTCATAAACTATGTTGAACCATGTTTTAAAAAGTTATGCAACATTTAAAAAAAAATAACTTTCATATTGAATAAATCTTAACTGAACAAATCGACTGCAATTCTGCTCAAAATCGGTTCCATTTTATAAACACACTTTTTAGCTCCTGGGCCTCCTCTGACTGTAGAATGCTTCCCAGTGGGTCGTTAGCATTAGCATTGTAGCTTTCATGACGCGTAGTGAAGCGTCGCTCCACATTGTGCTGCTTCGCCGTCATCACAGTCGCCCCACAAATGCAACACACACACCTTCCTTTCACAGTGGTAAAAAAATACTCTTCCTCCCATTCACTTTGAAAATGATAAATTTACTGTCTTCTTTTTGCCATGTTTTTGCTGTAGAAAATTGCACTCCATCCACCATCTTCACTGCCCGCTAGTTTATTCTCCACAAGCTCAAAGGTTATTTCATGCGCACAATACTGACCTTTGAACTAGGCCAGAGTTCACCTTCATTTTATTTATATTTTTATTTATTTTTAAGACATTGTAATTTTGAAATCTATCTAAATGCAGGTGTGATTTTAAAAAATAGCAGTAGAAAAAATGTTCTTAGACGCACCTCACTTGCGAGTTTTGCTATTTTTAGAACAGGCTTGCGGGCGACTCATGTGGTCATTGCGGGCAACTTGGTGCCCACAGGCGCTGTGTTGGTGACCCCTGATATAGAATCTTTGATAGGATGTTGCTTTGGTTGCTGAAGAGGATAACGGTGTCATCGGCCTTAACAGGAAACAAGAAAGAAGTTGTCTCCGCTGTGTTTATTAGAACATGATTTGTACTGGGACGATGTTGTCAGTGGGAGTTTCAGCTTCTCTGGTGTTTATGCTCACCTGCCTCTCTCGTCAGATCCTGGAGAAAGGGCGATACGGGCCCATCTACAGGAATGGAATGAATGCAGTGTCTGTGAGCACCGCAAAGCTCCTGGAGGAGGTTTTGAGAAATGATGACAAGTTCCCAAACAGAGGCGACATGTCAATTTGGAAAGAGTATCGCGACCTCAGAGGATACGGCTACGGGCCTTTCACTGAGTAAGACGTTCACTGGTGTAGATGGTAAACTGTGTCGCCTTATGGTGCTGCCAGTGGAATCCTTTGGCCAAAAATCATGAACTGTTTCCTTGTCTTCCACTATTCCCTACAGCCATTTATCTTTCTTGCTCATTTCCAACCACAAGGTTGCTGCATGTGGATTAAGCCCCTATTAAGAGTGGAGCAGGTTTAATATCATCATATCGTCCCCCAGGAAGGATGAGCGATGGTACAACCTGAGGGCGGTTTTAAACAAACGGATGCTGCGCCCAAAGGATGCTCTCCAGTACGGCGACACCATCGGCGAGGTCGTCACGGACTTCATCAGGAGAATCTACTTCCTCCGTCAGCGCAGCCCCACTGGAGATGTGGTGACCGACCTGAACAACGAGCTCTATCACTTTTCCCTTGAAGGTACGCTGACTTTCTTTGTTAGCCACTGGGAAAATTAGATGTTTTACTGGTTTATTATTTAATCCTAACATTTGCCTTTCAGCTATTGCCTCCATACTCTTTGAGACCAGGCTTGGGTGTCTGGAAGAGGAAATCCCGACGGGCACCCAGGACTTCATCAATGCGATATCCCAGATGTTCTCCAACAACTTTCAAGTTTTCCTGATGCCCAAGTGGAGTCGGGGTGTGCTCCCCTACTGGAGGCGCTACGTAGCAGGCTGGGATGGTATCTTCAGCTTTGGTGGGTATTATTGTTATTCCTAGTCCCTTTTTTTAATGTTGTGTTTTATATATGTCCAACGCTCAAGAGAAGTTTTAATTCTGGGGAGAAGAAATTAGCATGCTAGCTAGACAGCCTCTCACACAACATAAGGGTTTCTAATCGAGACGATGTGTCCAAGTCAACCGGTTTTTATTGCTGCACTGATTTCAGCTACCAGGTTGATTGACAGGAAGATGGAGTTCATCCAACAGCATCTGGACAACAACCAGAACGTGGAGGGAGAGTATCTGACATACCTCCTGTCCAACACTCAGATGAGCATCAAGGACGTGTACGGCAGCGTCTCAGAGCTTTTACTTGCTGGAGTGGACACGGTAAATGCTCACTGAAATAGTTTTGCATTCAGATCCAATCCGATGTGCCACCATGTTTTTGTTGCCTGTTTACTGAATTTATCCCTCCCCCCAGACTTCCAATACCCTCACATGGACTCTGCACTTGCTGTCCAAATATCCTCAATGCCAGGAAATACTTTTCAAAGAAGTGTCCACATCAGTACCAGCAGACAGGGCGCCTTCTGCTGAGGAGGTGACCCGAATGCCGTATCTACGGGCTGTTGTCAAGGAATCGCTGAGGTGAGGTTACAGCTCAGCACAAAAAGCCAGTAAACATCCTACAAACACACAAACATACCTGCACCAGTGGGGAGAAACAGAGTTGTCGTGTCTTTGTCCTGTTTTCCTTTACATATGATGCAGGATGTTTCCAGTGATTCCTATGAATGGACGAATCCTGGCAGATAAAGATGTTATGATTGGTGGATATCAGTTTTCAAAGAATGTGAGTCTGATTTATTCATTTTTGTCTTGTATTAACTTTTGAATTGGCACAACTATATTCGAATCATCCAGATTAAAGCATTTTATTATTATAGTTTTTTCCTTTCTTCCAGACTGCTTTCAATTTTTCTCACTATGCCATCGGCCGCGATGAGGACACGTTCCCTGAACCGGCCACCTTTATGCCTGAAAGGTGGCTACAGGACAGCCACAACAGGCCCAACGCCTTCGGCGCCATCGCGTTTGGATTTGGAGTCCGAGGCTGTGTCGGCCGCAGGATTGCAGAGCTGGAGATGTATTCGTTTCTGTGTCATGTAAGTGACACGTGGACAAACTAGCATCAACAATAATTCACCCCGATAAGAGCTGAGCCAACATGTGATATCGGTTAACTTTAACTAACCTGCTGTTGGTGCATCATCGTCGTGATTATCATAGAGGGCCTTCAAAGAATATTTTTCCTTTTTTTCAGCTAATGAGGCACTTTGAGATCAAACCAGATCCAAAAATGGGGGAGCTGAAAAGCGTCTGCCGCACTGTTCTGATCCCAGATAAACCAGTGAGCCTCCGCTTCTTGGACAGAGGAAGTGGACACGCTGCGTGATTTTGGACGGCTTTCATCACAAATGTTGTTGCCAGATAGAAATTTTTATTCTGTGAGGCCAAAAACAAAAGTTTGACTATGGGATTGTGCAGAATAATTAGCAATGACAATCAAAAATGATAAAAAAAAGTGGTCCTTGTAAAAAAGTGGACCCGACGTTGTCTCTCATGTACAAAGTTTGGAAAATAATTCTTCAAGTGCTCTTCAAATACTAAACTAGATTTTACCCCGATTTTAAAAGTAAAATTGGTAAGATTAAAAATCAATATTCCTGAAAAAGACGTAATTCGACCAACACACTGAAAAATATCCAGCAGGGGGCAGCAAAACCACATGAGGGCAGATTCCAGCAGGTCGTTTGGTCAACTGTTGGACACCGACTTTTAGGTCAGAAAGACACATCATCATGCATGAAAATTAATGAAAATTAATTAAGAATTGGACAGAGACTTTTCAACAACAATAAATCTTAACGTTATTGCATCCGTTTCGAAACATTTTACTTTCGGCTTCTACCGTTCAAATGTGTTTTCACCAGGTCATGTTTGTCTTCCAGGTTCCAGTCAGTCACTCATTGGCAGAGCCAGCAGTTAAAGCTGACACTGACTCTGGGGCTTGTGAAAGCTGATTCATTCCTTCATATCTGCTGCCAGCTGCTTCTCTGGATCAGTTTCTAGATTCCATCTGTTAGATTGTGTTCGCGTCGGCATTCCTGTGGTCGCAACTTTGGCCCAAACTTCTGTAAATCTAATGTTCTTGGCGTCCTTTCTTTAAAATAGTTTTTAGAGTCAGCTGTGGAGTCACGGGAGGGCTGATCTGGTACCTGGAAGCCAGGTTAGGGACACAAACGTCCAACCTGAGCATGAAAGAAAATCGAATTAGCAACACAGGGAGAATCTGAGCACCAGGCAATGCAGAGGTGACCTGTGAACATCAAGAACATGCTTGACACTTGTCCTCAGCTGGGAAGGTGCATACAGGGAGATTACAGATGTGCACTTCATATTTTGCCTAATAAAGCCAGGAGTCAATTAAAAAGCAGAGTAATTAATCTAAAGAGCGTCTGCTCGGACCAGATCTCACGTGATTGTGTTGTGCTATTCATTTTGGATGCATCATACTCTAAATCATGAAAACTACAAACCTTTGGTGATCGGGGTTGTCAGCGACATTGTTAGATTCGGACAGGTGCAAACCTTCATAAAGTCACCTGTACTCTCAGGTGCACCACTCAAGGTTAAGACCTGAAGCATCTTGAACCGGCCTGCTTCCTTTCACCTGTAAGTCCACCTTTCTGACTTTTGTAGTCAAGTCGGGTGGTAATTGGGTCACGTGACTTCCGCGTAAACGCCGTTTACTTGCGCACCTGGTCAATTTAAAAGTTATTGCCGCAAATAAAAATCTGATATTTTTTCACTCAGACCGTGTCCTTTAGTTCACTTTCACCGATGTATTTTCAAACATGTAAATGTACATTCGGTAGTTGTCAGAGCAGCGCGTTACCTGCGGCTCCTCCGCGGGGGGAAGTCGCCTCACCTCAGTCTGGCTGCAGCAGCGAGTCGGGGGAGCACCGGAGCGAAGCGCCAAACCTCGTTCTTCGTGTGGGTCTGACGTCGCGGCGATGTCAGACCGCACATTTGTCGCCCATGTGAGCGGAATTAAGCCGTCAGATCTGCGCTGCTGAGGAAGAGGAGCGAGCGCGGAGAGAAGCGAGCGGCGCAGGGAGCTTTTTGGATGGGTTTGGAGCGGGACGTATGCGCCCTGGCCTGGCCTCGCTCGGATGGGATGCACGGTGAGCTTCATCTGCTGTGAAGAGGACTTTTTGCAAATGTACCAAAATGAGGTCGAAGAAAAGACAAAGGGGAACCTGACAAAGGTAAGAAGTTATGGCTGACGTCGGTCCACTTGAGGCTTGCGCGTTCGCAGTCTGGGCTCGTTTGTTTGCATCTGTGTGCTGAATTCTTCATCAGATGCAGTGTCTTTATGTTAACCATGGATAAAGATAAGGTTGTCTGAGCCTTGATTCCAATACAGTCAGGAAGGGGTGTAGCTTTAATTATTGTACTTATTATTAATTAATTAATTATTGTGCGGAGGTGTGTTTCCCTTATAAGAGTTGGCAAAGCTCTTGAAGATTTACCTCCCCAATTTAAAGATTTTTAACCAATTTCACACGTTCAAGTAGAACTTTACTCACATACAGCCTTAATCATTCACTCTTTTGAAATATTATGAGGTTTTGCGTGTCTATCGCCATGGAATATCCAATTATAACCAGTTTCTATGTCCTGCTATAACTGTTACATTCAGTACTTCTATCCCATTTTAACCTGTCCATTTACTCATACCAACTCATTTCTCCTGTCTTTTCCACTGTAACCAGTCTGTTCTTACTGTTGCTTCTGTCCAGATCAGTCATCTTTAACATTTTAGAGGCTTTCATTTCCAACTTTGTGCACCATTTGTCTGGGTAAGGATTATTCGTCTTGTTCTTCTTGTTCGTCTTCTGTTGTTTCAGGATTGAGTGTATTCTACTGTTTGGTAACAGTCTATAGACGTTCTCCTGCCTATTCTTCACCATCTGAGCTGCAGTTTGGATCTGGATGTCCAGTTGCAGAACACTCTCCTCGGGTCCATCCTGCAGCTTTAGAGGACAAAGGTTCTTGGTGCAGCTGAGGAAATATTTCTTTGATGGAGACCAATCATAAATATATCATAGTGTGACTTCTTATGCTTAAAAGTTAGGTGGTAATTTGACAATCTTGTGTTGCAGCCAGGCTAATATCCACCACAGGGCTGCACGTCAGTTAATGCATATGCACATTGTTTTCTGTTGCCAATCAAACAGAAATTAGACTTCAATATCGACAAACATTACAAATAATGGCTCGGACAGTTGAGAGCTTTTATACTGTTGAAATTTTAAAATAAATTTTTACATGTGTGAACAGCTTTGTTGTTAAGGCAACAAAATGGAATGGAATAGTGGAATTAGAAAGTGTTTGTAATCTTTCTAAGATGAAGCATCTGTAATGGAGCTTCAGTGGCAGTCTTTAAGCCATGCTTTTGTTTTAGACCAGACCATCGGTGTCCCCACACACACTAATCTGCCTTTTGGCATGAAACATTCAAAAAGTGCTCCTGTGCATGAATAAGGTTCACTAGTAGTGCCAAGGGCAAATCTGGAAATGTCAAACCCTCCTTGAATAAAGGATCATGATTGGTAGAAGTGGCCCTGATGTAGGGGGACTGTCTGCTTCTCCCTCATACCCTCTCCCACATGTCCCATGTGGTTAGATTCTAAGTTAAGTTTGCACAAGTTGCTGGGTTAGTTTGCAGCCTGAGGCTTTAATATCTTCCCAGGAGGGTGTGGTCACCGACCTCTGACCCCCCCCATACCAAGAAATCCAATTTGGTTGAAAAACGTAACTAACTTTTAGAAGTAAAACATACTGAATCTAACTAATAACGTAATATAATAACTATTGTATTGACCACAATGGTCAGGGGGGCCAAGAGTGATGACGGCTGTAAGAAACTCGCTCTGCAACCAAATGGATTTTTAAAAAAATCGAAATAGTTCTTTTTAATGTAGATGCACTTCTCCTGGTGGTAATTGTCATTCCTGTGTTCCAGATGAAGAAGAGCCTTTGGTTGCTCCCGTCAGTGGTAGGCTTAAGAAGACCAACAGGACCGCGATAAGAATCGCCCTGAATGTTAAACCCTCATGGTGTCGAAACTAAAGTTCACAAGCAGGTCTTTGAACCAGGTGAAGGGGGTCTTGAAAAGCTTCAGAAAGAATGTGCTCGGATCCCAGCGGATGTTTTATGATGGCAAAGCTCAGATCTCCATAACAGAAAATAACCAAACTTCAAAGAATCCTTTGCAAGAAAGCTCAATGGAAAATTAACACATATTTATACTACCTTCAATACTCGATGCAGTTTCCCTAAAACTGTGATGCAGTTTTAGATGGCAGGAAAATGATCAAATCCCGTGTAAAGCGAAACAAACTTGGAGATCTGAGGGAGATTGTGAATATTTCTCATTTTCCACCAGTGAATTGTTATTTCTATCAAGCCTAATGAGTCTTGGTAGAACTTTCTGTAAGCTGTGGATCCATCTGACACAGCAGTTCACGATTAGAACCTCATGGCAACAGTTGAACTCGAGCTGTTTCTGGTTTTGGATCATCGTCTGACAGTAATCTCATTGCGCTGCTGTGCTAAAATTTGAATAGTTTATTCTCCGAGTGAGGCCAGAATAACACATATCTACTAAAAAATTCAGCAACACTCCTTGTCAGTTGTCCTGGATTAACTGTGCTTTTTGTGCGAGCCTGTATTTCACAGAAGTGGGACTTAAAATGCACAAAATGCCTTAATCAACTGTAAGTTTGGTATTTAGTAAATAAAAAAAAAAAACCCCACTTAGAACATAAATTAATACTTTAATTATTGTAAAAGGTTTAATGAATAAAATCTCCACAGTACTCAGAATCTACAGCAACAAGGTTGTCGAACAAAATATGCCAAATTAAATATAATACTATTTTAATGGTCCTTAATAAAAAAAAGGCTTCTTTTCAAATAACAATAATGCCTTCAAGATGAATTGCAAATGAGAAATAACTTCTTTATTCAGTATTTTGAGTAGATGAATGAGCCCTATGTAAGATCCACCCATGCAACAATATATATGTTCATAAATGTCATAAATGCAGCCTCACTCAATAACGCTCTCCTGGTTTAAGAGTCTACTTCCGATGAAACTGTCCTACAGTGCCCCCCCAAATCTCGTATCGTCCACGTCCCTCCCATCGTTCTGAGAGGCAGCAGTGTCACATGGCACACAGCGAAGAGCTGAAACTTACCTGCTGCCCCTATAGCATTCCAGTGAATAGTTTAGCTGTGGGGGAACAGTGTGCCCTCTGTGCTGTGGCTCTTGTAGAGGCCTATCATTTCAATCCTACCTGCCGGTACTGACCTGCACATGAGCCGCAGAACAAGACCCTCTCTGTGTTTTCCTTTGTGGAAGTCTGCCCGGTGTGTGTTTGACCTGGGAGAGGGTTGTCATACCTCAGCAAGGCTGACCTTTGTCTTTTTACCTCTGTGCTCGCAGGAATTTCACCTTTTATTCCAGAGGAGGAAGCTTCTTCAAAATTTAACAGTCCTTGCAAACAGATATCACGTTAGAGACGCGGACAGAAAGAAATGTGTGGACAAATATCAGCCCTGGGCCGTGGATGGTGTAGGAGGTGGGCACCTCCTGGCATGGTTTGAGTAAGGCTCCTTTCATTGTGGAGGGGGCATTTTCTCTCTGGACCTTTGTGGACCTTCCCCTGCCGCTCTGATTCCACCAGCAGTCCAGAAACATGTAAACCATGGTGATAAATTAAGTTTAATGGACAAGTATCTGGTCTTTTAGCAAGTTAAAATGATAAGAAGTGACACCAGACACCCAGATGTTGCTCCTCATTGATGTGTGACGGCACATCGACATGCTCTCTGCGACTTGGTGCAAGTTCAAGTCTTGATGTGGGAGAATGGGAGCTGAGCGAGCAGCAGATGAGCCACCCGAGCAGGTTATGGAGCATCTGTCAGGCAACCCCAAACAGATCCTTTTACTCATGTGCTCAAGTGTCCAACTGGTGGCGTCTGAGAGACACAATTAACAGTGGATCAGATTTTGGTTTGAAGTGTTTTGGGGGTATTTTAGGAGGGGCAGTAATTCTAGCCCCACATTTCCCAACATGGTGGCTTAAAGTCTAATTTTGATTTGATGAGGTCTCTCTCCATTATGCTACCAACAGCCAATTAAATCAGTTCTTGCCAGCAGATCTTGACTTGATGCATTTGAACAAACCTTTTAATGCCCTCATTTAAGAAACCTGCTGCTTAATTGTTTTGGCCCGGAGGGTCGAGAAACAGGATTCACCTTTTAATGTGAGGAAGGTTCACAGAAACTAATATTTCCCTTGGTCTCTTTTGTAGATGAAAAGCAGCCATTGCTGTGTGCATTTGCCCTGTGAAAAGTCTTCTCCCAGTGCTCACCACCAGTGTGGAATCTGCTTATAATTTGATCCGTTTTATCCACTCTGGTCATCCGTGTCTTTGCGTTCTAAGCTGCCTGGTTAAAGGATGTGTGAATCCGATGAGCGGATATTTCTTTTCCGAACTGCCTTTCAGGACATTAGGGATTCAGTGATGTGTAACGTTCCCCACAAAGCCTGTGGAACAAGAAGATAATGGGGGTACAATAGGACTTCTTTGAGCTTCTTAAAGTGTCTTTAATTCACTTTGCAATGCACTGTGGATAGAATGACAGGATGATAGATTGAGGCACAGGGTAACTGTATTTCCCCCTCTGGGGTCACGGTTGTGTGCCCCTTTTCTTGGAATGTAAAGCAGGCATCCTGACTTCCACCTTTGCCTCAGACCTTGTGGATTCAATGCGACATAATGCCCTCTGTACCATCCAGCTCCGACTGCTTTGTACGCCGATGAATGTGGCCTTTATTTTGCAGTTTTGTTGACATTTCTCTAAGCCTCGGGGGATTTCCTTGTCTCCCCCAACACTTGACAAGATGTGGCAATCACTTTTGGCAACATCCAGATCCCACAAAGTCTCACTCTGGGGGCCTCTGTTGCTATTCAGCGGGCTTCCCAGTGATGGACAGGAAGCTGGACTCTCCCAGGTCACAGTCATTCCACCTCAAAATGTGTCTTTTGTTAACACTTGTGGCTCTTCTCCATTCAAAAGCTGTTTTCGGCTACAGTCGGATGCGTTACCCAGGTCAGCCAGTCGTGCTTTCAGTATCTGTAGAATGTTTTTCTTTTTGGGATATAATAAATCCCACACATGCTGGATAAAAGAGAGCAAGCCTCTGTCTCCCTCTCTTTATTTTGCTCCAGTGCTTGTAACAAGCTGAGGCAGATCATTGTTGCTAGTTCGCCCTCAGTGGTTTTAAAAGGATAGGCTTGCACACTTTGGCATTCCACTGGGAGGAATTTAACTGGTATTTGCGCTGGAATGTGGCTTTTGACTGGACTGGGAGGAGATGTGTAATGGGATTTACAAAACCATGAAATCTAATAAACATATTAGGCTGCACACTATCAGCGCTCATATTATGAGGATCTGTTGGATCAATATATGAAAACCTTTGGTTGGTGGTGGAAATGAACATTGCTTTTAATAAACGTCAAAGAAGTTACAATCTATATTATTGCGCTATCCACTAGTATATAAATGGGAAAATTGAGCATAAAATGTCATAAAATAATGCAATAGTTTAATTGAACATTAACGGCTGTTGTTTCGTGATGCGACTTCTCCACGGTGCCTTAAAATAACGCAAGGAGTGACAACAGTTGATTGTCCTGCAAGAAAATGTCTCAAGCTTGTTGTTATTATTAGCACAACGGGAGTAGAAACTCAACTGTACTCTATTAAAAAAGCAACAGCAAATGTTCCAGGGTTCCGAGCTGATCCCTGTTAATGACAGCGGGTGTGTCCTGGTCTATGCGCCATGCGAAGGAATCTTTAATGAAATCACACTCTTGGACCCAGTACCGCACATTTGCTACACACGCCTGTAATCCTACACAAGCAGCACCAGCGCGCCACACATTTATATTTAAAGTACCAGCTTAACTTACAACATCCCCCATAGTGTTCACACTCGTGTGTGTGTGTGTGTGTGTGTGTGTGTGTGTGTGTGTAAGGAGAAGAAATGATAGGATATAGATTTGGATTTATCTTAATACATCCACCACTATCTCTGTAATAACATAATTAAATCATGAGGCAGGACAGGTGGGATGTAAAGGGACTTTATAGCTTCAGTGGGATGAATGTCTAGGAAATAGATTAAGTTTTGTTTTATTTTTTAGTAAATATATGTTTGTTTATATTGATCAAATGCAAGTTGCAGGAACTGAAAAGTAATTTTGCCCTCAAGTGCTTAATCTGTCCTGCAGGTTGCAGATTATGTTATGTTATGTTATTATCTGTTTTCAGATATGTTTTGATTTTAACCATTTAGCAGTTCAACACCATAAAACACATTAACCAGTTAACTGGAGGACATCCCAGTCATCTTTCTCATCTTTTTTAAATCATTCTTGCATTTCCACATGCTCGCTTACGATACGACGGCTGTAATCAGGTTTAACATTGAGTTTATGCTGAGATACAGTGGACAAATAAATAAAAAAAATAGGTTTTTAGTGAGAATAACAGAATGGGTGGATGAAGGAATCACAGCAATGCTGTTAATTGTTGTTGAGGAGATGCTTGGGGGGGGGGCTTCTGTCGAGTGTGTGGTGAAATCATTTGAAGGTCATTCTTTATTTATTTATTTATTTTACAGTTTTCTGTCCAAGTGGGTCTGTCCAGTCTCTTGCTTTACTTGCTGCTTGCTCGATGATGTTCCTCTGAAAGCACTGTACGACGGTCAGTAATTGATCCCTGTCTGTCCTAGCCTGTAACTGCAAACGTAGAGCCCATCAAGATGCCAGGGTTGGATTTGCCTGACGTTATGTCAGACACTGGACAAATGTCGGAATTTCACGGCTCTTTTATCCCTCGGAGGAAAGCGTGTGACACTGTTTGCTTGCCGTCTGGACGCGTCCCTGTCATGTTGACTTGGAAATAAGCTGTCATGAGGGGAAAATGAAGAGAACCAGTGATGCAAAGAATGTCTTTTTCATTTGGGGCACTTTAAACCAGAGCTAATGACAGGATGAGGATATGGCCTTTTCAGTCTTGATAGAGTCATTGCCATTTCCCTGGATTTTATGAGTTACTTGCACACAAAGAGCTATAGATTTTTTCCAATTAGCAACATCTAAATTCCCTAATTAACTTGTAAACATTTCAAAAAACCTCACTTCTAATTAAATGGTCCGTTGAGAGTTGTCTTTGTTTTTAGGAATCAATCATGTTTCAGTAGGACAATGTCGCACAGCCCCTCCTGCGCAACTGTTACCAAGTTGTAAAATGTTCTGAAAGCGAAGCCCCTTTTTTCTGAAGCACTGACTGACTGTAATGTAAACACCATTAAAAGCTCCCACAGCGAGGTGATGTCTGCGCAATATCCCAGCGCTTCCCTCCAACAAGCTTTGTTCTTCAGAAGTTAATTTAATTAAGGCAGACAAAAGGCCACTGGCACCAATAAAATTTGGGTGAAATGTGAAGCCATGCGACGGTCACACCGCACGGCAGACACACACGCATGCACACGCACGCACGATCTCGGGGCCATTCAGGCATGACTTACATTTGCATAATGCCCAACTATTGGGTAGACACGCCTTCGTCATGGGCAACAGCTGGCACCCAGAAGGAATTCCGCTCCTTTATTGGGAGAAACTCTGAGACTGACTGCGTCCTCACTTCTATAGCTAAATGCGATAATGAAGACGCATACAGTATGCACCTTTTCAGTTGTACTCCTTGTAAAGGAACTATTTATTTATGTATACTTGCCCCCCTGACTATCTGCTACACCTTTCATGCCCTTTAAATAGAGTGTTGAGTTGCTGATGCACATACAAGCGGGTGACCTCCTGGCCAAGGTGATGGGGGGGGGGGGTTAGTGATGAGAGTCAATGGAGCTCTGCGCCAACCGTATATAATATTATTTAGCAATTTCAGCCTGATTCGCTTGATAATTATGAAAAAAAACCCAGCAGGGGGCCGTCAGTGTTATGGTTAGGGTTGTAGTAATTGTGCAGAGTTTATTTTGTACACTGAGGTCCTGAAAGCACTGCGGGCCCCTGGGCAAGACCCTTAACCCCCAAATGCTTCCCTGGCCCCACAGCTGTCCTCTACTCTTTAGGGGAGGGTTAAAGGCAGAGAAGTTATTTCACGTGTCAAAAATCCCGCTCAGATATCACAATATAACAACTGTCTGAATTCAATCAATTGAAAGTTGATAAATGCAACACATGTTAAAATGATGAATAGTGTTTGACAGTGTTATCACTATGCAGTGTTTATCAGCCTCCATAAATCTACATCTGAATTGAAACCATTTCCTAGTGACTAACCATGACATCACCGATTTTTACGATGACTTAATGCAGAACATGTGTGATATGTGTTAAAATGCCAACGGTTCAAGATCCCACACATGCCTTTCAAAGTAAATATAACCTCTTTTTTTTTCCAAGACCTTGTTAAAGTTCAGTCAGGAGGAGAAGAGTTGGAGTGAAAAATGTTCATGTGACGCCACCTCTGTCTTCCACCCAGCATCCTCCGCTCCCTGAAACCCTCCGTGCTCATGGACGAGCGGCAGTGAATGCACCAGTTCCGAGGTGTCTGTTAAAAACAACGGAGCAGCCGATGGCACTGGGTTTATGTTTCGCTGCCGAGACATCGTCCTCTCAGCTGTCAGCGCCTCCAGTGTTCTGGGACATTTACGCTCAACAACGCTTTTTTTCCCCTTTCTTTTACCTGTCGTAAAAAAGTGATACATTTTACAGCCGTGCAGTTTAACTCTTTCATTAAAAGCAAGTGAATGAATCCCACCCTGCTGTAAGTGGTCGTGACTGACAGCTGCAAACTCTGGCCATAGATGAACTTATCTAAATGGGCAAAGAGATAAGATAAAAATAAGATAAGACCTGACCCACTCAGGGGAACTTCCAGTAGAGGAGCGTGCATGAATGCTACATGTGAAAGACTACATTGGTATTGACGTTCACTCTTTAGTGTAAGATTGTTTGTTCCACATGAAGAATTGAAGAAATTCACTTTCTCAAACAAATACAGCAGCATTTGTGAAGAAAGGAAGACAACAGCTGCAGCATAGAGGTATCTTGGGGTGCTGAAGTGTCCGTTAACCTGCTTCTTAACAGGATATATGTGGTTTTCAGGAGTGCAGGAGACCCTCTGCATTTTTCCTGACCGCCAGCAAACTTAAGACTCTCGTATTATTTCAGCTTGCTGCAGAATTCCTGCAGGATTCCGATCTCAAGGCAGGTGTCTGTAGCCTGTTACATGTGAGAGACTGGCCTTTGGTTCAGCTGGATTCCATTTCAGAATTTTGAAGTGAAATTCTGTCTTTATCCCCCGTTTCCTGAAAGTGAACACCACATATTTTCTGTTTCATATTTTGGCCTATTTTGTTCAACTTGTGGGAGGAGAAAGGATCCCTGCAACGTGTGACGGTGGGCAGAGAGGTTTAGAAACTGTTTTTTGTTACTGGCTGATATAGTTGATCTTTAATGTGAAAGCAGTGATGCAGTTTCTGGAAGAATCAGAATCTCCTCAAAGCAAAACAGCCCCTGGTATTCTCACTTTCCATGGTGTAAACCCTTGACACTGGCCTTCACTCGTGTGTGTGTGTGCGTGCGTGTGTGTGCGCGTGAGTGTGTGTGTGTCTGTTTCCTTTCTGCTTGCTAACAATACAGCTCAGGAAGTATGTCAGGATAAAGGCTGGACCGCTAGGCTCTCTTTGGTCAGTGCATCCAACTTTTCGGCACAATAAGTTGTTAATGCCAGAAGAAGCCTACGTGGTGTTAGAGCGAGCCACGGATCCGTGAAAGGGAATTACTGCCCCAGGTGTCTTCAGGGAAAGACACCATGGCCATGTCGCTCTGGATGGTGAGTGCTGTTCCAACATGTCAGCTTTAACTGTGGGTGGCCAGAGGTCTGGTTAGCTCCACCACAGCGCACAAAGCAAGTGAAGCTTTTTTCCTGCTTGTGACTGATTGACCAGCAACTCGTCTTACTGTTCCTGTGTAAAGTAACAGTTGTGCCATGGACATTAGACCTCAGATGGTTTAGATTTATGTGAGGCGATTGGACACGGATCACCAACCATCTGGTTTGTAACATGTCATTGGGAATGAGTCGAGTATCTACCGTACGTATGGACTCTGACTTCATAGTTGGCTCTCTTTCTAATGCGTGAAATGGTGAAATGTAAAGCTGTTATCATAGATTTCTGGATTGGAGCAGTAAATCTCAGAATGTCTGCTTTTTAAATGTTGGAGAACATTATTCAATTTCAGTGGGAATTCAATGTCGTCATAACAGAAAAATCAGAAACGAATTTCCTAGAATTGGGTTTGCTCTGGATTTACAGTGCTTCCTGTTTACTGTTGGACAGCTCACGCTGGCGTTTAGTCCTGATATTGAGAGATGATACCAGGTTGCATTTGCTTTTAACACAGAGAGCAACATCGGGACCTGGACGGTATTGGGGAAACACAAATTTCATGGTTAGATTCTTGAAAGTAATATGAAATTTCAGTCAGGTCTTCTGATTTTCAGGTCTTTGTGTCTCTCTTTTGGTCCATCGTCCGAGGCGAGCGGTTCGTTCTCAGGGTTTTCTCATCAGCTGATTGTCAGATGTCTATTCAGGACAAATGGGCTGCCCGTCTCAGGAGGCAGGCGGCCATTTATCACCGGTCAGCCTCAGCTGGTGCCTGTTAGGAGAAGGCTTCTTTAATTAGCCGTCAGTGGCTCCTTGGCTAATTCCACTTAGTGCACATCAACATGAGGCCAAAACACACCGATGCCTTTAATCTTGTTTATCTGCAGCTGTCACAGAGTTAAATGAGCAGTGTTGGGTTATTTTAAAAACATTATTAAAGGTGGAAGTCACAATGTCTCGTTTAACTTTCATTTTGAATTTAGGTTTAATTTTGTACACAATTGGTGAAATCTGCGAGTCCCCATTCCACTTGAAGACAGAGCTTATTCTCTCGGTCCTGCTAAGAGCTCTGACTTCATTACTACTGATATTGGCTACATGATTATATCTGATGAGCTCTCAATCCTAAACTGGATGCCTTAGATCAATAGCGTGTGGGCCAGGGGGTAATTCCTGCATTAATCACAGCTTCTCCACTCGAGTCGTTTCTGCGAAACACAATATTGAACCCAATGTAAATGTTGTTATGCTACTGGCTTGTTTTGATTTTAGATTAGCTCTGCTCCTGTTGGAGTGACGGTGACAAACTGTTTCTGGACATACTCACCGGATGTCACTCTGGATGGTGAGAACAATGGAGCTTTTGTAAGCTCGGTACACAATGTCCTTCATGTTCATTAATTGTTGCTGAAAAGCTCTGAAATGTGCAATCAGATTCGGTTCTGATGAGGGAGCTGAAGCGTCCCAAATTCCTTGATATGCATATTCATACCTACACCATAAACTGAACCATGTATTTCAATTAATTTGCACATCACTGATGGGGTAATGCAATAAACTGATGAATTTCTACCACCAGCTGTGGCCTAAACTGTTCTCAGCCGCTGACTCAACCCACAGCCAGCCGCTTCCCCCCTCTGGAGGCAACGTTGACCCTTATTCTCTGGTCTGGTTTCCTCGACATGACAACAGACTGGATGTGTCGGGTCGAGGCCGTAGCTGAGCTCATTGTTTGTGCTGCTGAGAGTCAGGAGGCACCCATGACGTTGTCCAGGCTGTTAAACGTCACTTTGTCTGAAGAGACGGGCTCAGCAGGAGGACAATACCTGCATTTGGTTGATGAAGGTTTTAAGCATCACGAAGCAGCGCCAGCGTTGGGTTCTTGGCTAAAAAATGTTCTTGACCTCAGAAGGGAAATAAAGGAACATCCCCCCTCCAGGAAGAATATGCCCAAATTTAACAGCAGGCACACTTCAGTATTTTCACCAAAAAGTCAAATGCTTCCCTCTTTTATGTCCCTGAAAGGAAAAAAAAGAGGAGTAAACTTCCTTTTATTCGGTAAAGGCCAAAATCAAATGCAACGAAACAGAAAAATTCTCTATTTAAAAAACAAAACAAAAACAAAATCTATATATATATATATATATATATATATATATATATATATATATATATATATATGTGTGTGTGTATATGTATGTATGTATATATATATATATATATGTATATATATATATATATATATATATGTGTGTGTGTGTATATATATGTATGTATGTATATATATATATATATGTGTGTATGTGTGTGTGTATATGTATGTATATATATATATTTCCATTTTCATTCTTTACAGACTTTTTTTAAGCATCCCAGCAAACAAAGATTGTTTCCCCCATTTACATTTACTGGGATTTAAATGGGCCCTTTACTGGTGTCTTTCTTTAAAATGTCCATGTAAGACAATAACTGCACGGTGGTGATGCAACAGGCAGTCCAGTATTACTGGTGCTAATACCATTAACCATGGTACTGCTGACATTATCTATGCAGACAGACCAATGCCATCCAGACAGCGAAGGGGGATTCATTTAGCTCCATCTGTCATGGAACAAGTAACTCAGAAATACAGAGGCGTGGAGATGCTTTTATTTTAAGCTAACTTTTTTAGCTTTATTTTTAATAGAGCAGCGTTTAAACGCTCCCTTTATCACATCTCACATTTACTTCTCTTGGACCAGTCTGAGCCACCCTCTCTTTTCTGCATTAAATTGCACAACTCCCCCTCCTTTTTCCATCACTATAAGTGCCTTTACCAGACAGCGCTGCAGGACCCACCCCGCCTCCGCCCACTTTCAGCGGAGGACCCTGCAGCATCCAGAGGAACGGGGGGCAGGATGGATGTTGAATACGGACAAAGATGCATTTAGGAATTACTGCAGCCACAGGAATTGCAATTTCAGAGACTGGAGGGAAGCGTAGTGCCTCTCGGAAATGAAAAAGAGCCATTCAGCCAGGACAAAGTGGTACCAGTGAAGGGCAGGCTGGAGACAGAGGAGGTTATCATTCAGCAGAGGACGTGGGGAGGTGTCCAGGGAAGAATGGGTGGACTGAGTTGGTGTCTAACCTCAGTCTTCAGTTGGGTGAAATATTTTTTCTACTGCATTTTCCCCTTTTTCCAACAAAGGGGACGTAAGAGCAAGGTACAGTTTTATTCCTCATTTCAGATGATATTGGTTTCAATGACAGGAAGTTGGGACAAGTGTTTTTTTTTTTTTTTTTAAGATTATTAAGATTATTGGCTGTGCAAAAGCACCCTTGCTGAATTAAATCTGGATTGTTGGTTTGGGTAATCCAATACTTCCAGAGCAGATGGCGTGCATTATCTAATTAAACATGTCTCTGCAGTTGGGCTACTTTTGGGCACAATCAGTGCTTGACCTCTTAATACCAACATGTAGGCCATGTCTCACTTTACTTGTTAGCCTTTTCACCTTAACATTTAGTTGCAAACAATACAAGCCAAAGGTCAAGTTAGGTTGTAGGAAAAATAATAGAATCTACCACTGTTACATGCTGGGTGAGGTTACCTGCCTGTGGCTTCTGATTCTGCAATAATTGGGAGAGATGGGGGCCGAGATGTGTTTTAGATGCAAATGAAGCAAGTAAATTCTTATAATACAGAATCCACTCCTCATATAGACCCCATATGAAGGTAGATTAAGGTGTTCCCTGGTGTGTCAGCACAAAAACCAAAAGAAAAACATCCCTGACTACTAGTAGCTACTCCAGGTACTGTCCCCAACCTGAAGATGCAGGTTTGCCAAACAGCCAATCAGCATCTCTGTGCTGTCCACTGGTGATCACCTCACCTTTATTCCAACAGAAAGCTGCTTGCCTCCTGTAGGTGGTAGCTTTCTGGTCTGGGTTGGCATTTGGCTCTCAGTTCTTGGCTCTGGTTACAAAAGAGGGGGTGTGCTTTCTCTTCCACAATCCGGGTTCTGTTCGGCTGATTCCGATGTGATTGAAACACAAGTCAACTTAATCCAGCTACATCCCTGTGAACTCTTTGCCGTTACAGATGCTTCGTTCTGCCGTTGGCCCTGTTCACAGAGGTGTGTTATCACACATTCATATTTTGGTTATGTTGTTTTGTGGACCTCGCTGGTCTGGGTGTCTTTATTTCCCAAAATCCTGAAAAAGGGGAGAGAATCTACAACTTGTTGCCGTGGTGTTTGAAATTTATAGTCAGCCCAGATGGAAACGGGCAGTAAAGGTGTTACACCAGTGTTGCTGTGATGACGGGCCTGTGCGTTCTGGGGCTGTTTCCTCAAAGAGAATGGAGGAAAAACGTGCACACACATGTGAGCATTGTTCAGAGGGAGGGCCCTGGGTACGCATTGTTTTCAACAGATGGGAGTCGGGGGGGGAAGAGGGTGTGTGCGTGTGTTGAGGGGGGCTTCTGGAGTGTGTTTTTCCTTCGTCTGTCAACAAGCAAACTCCGCCTTGATCACAGCGGCCACGATGACAGGACACACCCCTGTGTTTACACGTTCACTCTCTCCTTATCCTGTTTATCTATCAACTCATCTCTCCACTCTCTTTCCTCTCGTTCTGTCCCCTCACCTGACAAGCTTACCCGCTGACTTGTTATTTCTTTGGCTTCTGAGTCCATTGTAACCTGGCGCACAGCTCTGTTCCGACCCTGCTTTGTACTCGTCTTTACATGGTTCAAGGACGGTGACCTGACAACCAGCTAATCTCACTCAATGTGAAAGTACCTCTGAGCCTTTGCTTTGATCGACAAAACAAAACAGAAGCAGACAAAATTTCAAAAGAATCAAAGGAAGGTACCTCCTTCAGCCATAGTTGCACTTACTCTCCCAGATGTGTGCTTTTTAATAACTGAGCAAATGCTTCTGGTTTTAGATATGGATGCAGTTCCCCGAGTGTCCACTAGTTGGTGCTGTAAAGCAACTGGTAACTACGCCACAATGACAGTTATGACTCACTTGATAATGGTAATTTGAGCACAGATTTTTATTGATTCCAGATATTGGATGTGAATCTTTTTCATATGTTACTGACAAGCATAACTCACCCGTTATAAAGCACGAACAAACCTTGGAACAGTTTTCATCTGTTATAGTGTAACAGGGGGCTCATTTGTGGGGTAAAGTTGAATTTCTATTTATTGTATCTTAACTCTCTTTCTGTCTGCCAAGGAGTAGTCTCTTGTGATTGCATAAGGAACTGAAACTTAAATTTATTCCTCTTGTCCACTCAGTATTTTCCCACGGGTACAAACTGTTGCACATTTTTGTACTTTTCTGATCTCCAAAAACGGGCCGGTTTATTCTCTGAAATCAAACATCTGCTGCAGTGATGCTACCCTGTTCTTTTGAGCAAATAAACACACCGTAGCTTATTTTTATTGTTTTTATATTGCACAATCTTCACATAGAAAGGTATTTGGTTGGCTGTAAAGTAAACTCCGACGTTGCATTTTGCTCTGTTTTTCCGTTGTGTGTTTATAGATAATAAATAAAGTGTCCTTCATTGTCACACTAGTGCTGGCTTAGATAAGCACAGTGTTGTGACAGGTGACTGGGTGCTGTGGCAGAGCCAAGCTACACAAACCGCACAGTCAAACATTTTTTTTAACATAAGTGTTAAAATATACTCAAGCGCTCTTACCTGTGTCACAGGAGATTAAAAGTTCAGAGGTTTAAAGCTCTCTTCAATGATGACATTATTCATTTATTTATTTTTATTACCTATTTCCCTTCCACAAAACTGATTTCCCTGTATTTAAATGTTGAATTTGTCATAATTAGCTTGCACTTTAGATTCAGACTTTTAACAGATTTAAAGGATATCAAAATAAGTGATGGCAAACCTACACGTTCACTCATATTTACACAATCGTAGCCTAATCAATCCATCAGACCAGAGTTTGTGTTGGTGTGGTTGATGAATACAAATGTCTCTCCAACTTTGTCCCCATTGACACTCTGCCAGGGTGGCCTGCAGGAAATGCCATGCAATTATTCCCGTGCACCATTGCAGGGCTCTGATTCTGTATATGTTCTAGATCGAAGGTGGGGTTGTGGGTAGGTTTGTATATTTATGTTGTGTAAGCAAAGTGTTTGTGTGTGCGAGAGCGAGAATGTGAAAGAAAACTGAGTGTTTTAGAAAAGGCTAACTGTGAGTTAGCTTGGCTCGAGGGTGTGTCTATTTTCTGTAGGGAGTCAATTACTAAAATGACACATGATGAGAGTTTTATGCTTCAAAATTTATTTGTTCACTGCTGATTTGCAGATCATACCCTGTATTTCTGCAACTTGCTACAAACGTAAAAAATAAATCATCATCTGGTGATGTCGACTGAAATAACTAAAGTTTAATAGTTTGAAAGAAAATAAAAAAGTTCACAAATTTTAAAAATGAACCCCCCCTCCCAAGTAAACGGTATGCAAAACACTGATCTTACTGAATACTGTATATCAGCCAGCTGCTTTCACTAGTGTTTTAAGAGTATTTAAAAACTATATATACACATATATATTAAAAGGTCAATTGTGGATTCCAATTATGTAAAAATAGCTTATTTTGATCGTGAGGCCATCTGTTAGCAGGTGGTTTCTTTCCTGACCTTAGAAGTGATTCATTGCATTGTTGTCCGGTGTCCTCACCCTGGAAGTTCACTTTATCAACTGATGAAATGTGTTCATTGCTGAGGGAATTGTGCACGAGCGTGATGGTGTGAGGGGGAGGTTAAGTGTGACGGATGTTGCGGGGGCAAATGGGGAAGGGGTGGGATTAAGGAATGAATGAAATTAAAAGTGGTGAGACTTAGAGGGGCAAAAAGGGAGGGCAACATGGATTCGGAGAGAGAGGAGGGGCAAAAGAGATGTATAATAAGCCGAGCACCCCCTCCCCCTTTGCTTTGAGTGGTGGGGGCAGGCTGACAACACCCCCACCCCAGTTTTGTGAAACTTTCCCCCAGCAGAGGGGAGGAGAGCCAGAATGAGCCTAGAGAAAAGGCAGTGAGGATCAGACTGAGAGGAGAGACAGTGAGTACGAGTGTTGCTGTCCAGGTTAGTCATGACTCTGCAGCGATGGACACCTCTTCTGGCTGGATTACACACGCCAGAGCCCACTGAGCCGTAGCGTCACTCCTGCCCATCATCATGCCGTCCATCTCTCTGAGCCTGCCAACAGCCCTGGCTGAACCTGCACGCACCTGGATCTGCCTGTCCTGCATGTTCTGGGTGAGGCTACTTTTCAGGGTTCTGTGCAGCTACCTGACAGGCCAAGCTATGAACTTTAAATTGCATAATTTATGGGTCTGGAAATGGCGCTTGGATGTGATGCCCGACTGACAGAATTGGTTTCTTTAATCTTGTTTCTGATGGCAGCTGATGCTTGGTGTGGACGATCAAATCGAACTGGTCTTAGAATCTGTTGGGTGGTCTACTTGTCGGGGGTTGGGGTATAGAGCGAGGACCCGGCTGTGGGGGGCCTTGGCACGGTGACACTTTTGAATGAGGGCGATATTATGAAGAAGAATGGGTGGGTGTGTCCACCAAACCAGCTCTGTAAGGTTTAATCTCATGAGAAACATATTTAAAGTAGACTCCACTGCTTATCGAAAATGGGAAGAGTTGAGCCCCAGACTCCCTCTTTCTCATCTTTTCCCACTCGCTCCCTGTGCTGCTTTAGCTCTCTTGGTTGGGATGCAGCTATTTTTGCCGTCTATTGTATAATTCAATCTACTGCACATTCTCACTCGCGGTGAGGGGTTGTTTATGTTCTTGCGTGGGATGCATCTACTGTAGGACTTTGCATATTTTCCAAGCTTAAATCAGAGATGTCCTAATTTGTGTCTGTGTGAAAGAACATTCTTGGCTCAAATTCACAACATTGTATGATGTCGACCTTTTTTTGGGGGGGCTGAATGGAGGATGAAAGGGAAGAATAGTTGAATAGACCATTGATATCCGTCCATCCACATTCTGCTGGTCCTTTGGGACATGACTGCACACCACTGGCTGAGCTGGAGGCCTTGGTGAAGAGACTGGATAATCTTACAGAGCTCTTCATCAGTTAATTACCGTTCTCTCTTTTGCAGGGCTGGAGGTGGTGTGAAAGGGGGGGTTCATAAAAGGATCTGAAAGCCCCCCAGCTAAGCTCTGGGTCACTGATTGACTGCATCAGGGTACTGTACAAAGCAGGCTCACTTAAGGGGGGTGGGGCACATTATGAAGCCTTACATTAAAAGCAACATTTTGCTTGGGCAATAATTTATCCCACCTTAATCTGGATTAATGCTTATATGTTGGCTCAGTGCTGAAGGATATGAGACTATGCCATCAGTGCCACTTCTGCTTCTTTTGTGCACACTCTGATGTCAGATATGCAAAATGGAAAATTGTTTTCCATAAATGTTACACTACATAAATATTTGCAATGTTATATTGTGCAAATGTTTATATTTGCAGTTGCTGATGGAGAGGATTGTTGATAGAAATCTCTGCTGGATCCCCATCAGTTTGCCGGAAGAATGTCCGTGCGCAAGGGTCCAGGATAAAATGCGATATCGCTCAGAAGCAGAAAAAAAATACTGCTGACGGAAATATGGCAGAGCAAATTTGAAGGACAAAGGAAATGAACAGATGATGCTGCAGGCGAGATTAGTTGAAAGAAAACCTTCAGAATTCTGCCCCTCCACCAACAACTGTGAATAATTAATGAAGGCAAAAAAGCAGTTTGGGGAGAAGCTCCTCTGGTTTCTCTGAGGGGGCAATTAAACAAATTAAATACCCCCACTAAAGTACCCTCTATAAGCTACAGTGTATGCTTTAGGGATCGGGCAATTTAACATTCACCCTTTACCTCCATCCAGATGTGAGTGATTGATGTGTATTGGCCAGTTCTACTCTGTCTTTAACAGTGCAAAGACACACATAAACTAGTAAAGTGCTGTTGAAAAGACAGCGTCAGGTCAGACTCTCAATTGAGAGTGCAATTATTGACCCTTGGCAGACGTGTCAAGGTTCAAAGAACTCCTCGGAATGATCGATATCCATTATCCTTCACTCAATCCATCTCGGTTCACAGTCATGTCTCGAGATGATCACTCTGGGAAATTGTCTTCTCAGGAATGTTGGGTCTTTGATCTTTAGGTGTCTGGACTTGAAAGAAGTCAAACAACAAATCTGTTGCTGGCTTAAACCTACATTTTGTCTCCTTTCGCCACCGTCATTGGCCTCTTGTCGGCTTTACTTTCTCTCTCCAGGTCCCATCTGACTGGTTGAGAAATCCTCCACATGTGGGGTCCTTCTGAAGTCTGGCAACATTTTTCTGTGTAAACATCTCCGTTTACTTTGCCCCAATGCTTTCGACTCTCACGGTTTACCGTGTTTTTATGCTTTGTGAAACCGTCTCTTGTTCCCATTTTGTAGAAATCATATAATAATTCAAAAGACAACTTCATTTTCTTTGTGTTATTGCACAACACATCAGGAAGGATAACTCTCGGGTGATTTATGGGAGTTGTTGAGCTTTGTCATCCCCTCCCACCCACTCCTTTCGTTCATGAAGAGACTTTGTGCATGCTTCACTGAGCACATTGGCCTTAAACCTCCCATGCACGGAATCATAGAGGGAGCTTCAGGTTGGGATATTTGATATTTGATCTTTTTTTCCCTCCATTTTCCTGATCTGGTAATATGAATTTTTAAACCGCCCTGGAATCAGTTGATCCTCAGTTTTTAGCTGCCTCTCTCCTCAAACGTACTCTTAAACTACCGAAAGAAAAAAAAATGTCCCTCTAACCTGCCGCTTCAGAATGTTGGATGCCAAAGTCTACAATACAAACCACAATTACTTTCCAATTTCTTTCCAACCACATGATATTGCTCAAACCTACATTTTTGGCTGTATCTATGAAGTTGTTAAGAATCATGTTTGGCCAGGTTTCAGGGACATTTTGCCCTCTTCTTAATGTAGTGGACGCATCTTCTCAGGCCAAACTTCGTCTCTCATAGATGTCTCATGGACGAGCATCACGTCCTCATCAGTTCTGTTGTCTTCACAGGGTGACAGTGGCAACGTGTGGTTTCAGGAGTGTTGTTTTATGTCACAGCACGATCAGCATGGGATTTTGGCTAGAAATCCAACCAGCCCAGTAAATCCAGCTCACTGTTTTGAGATCTCATCTGATATTTGCAAATGTTCTGCAAATTAAAACTGTTTTTAGCTTTTACTCATTCCGTGCAAGACCCCTTATATGGCAGCTTTTCACATCTCACAGATGAGATTATAAGCCATGTATTCCTAACATGTACATACTGTTGGCCCCAACTGTGTTTCTTCTTGGCCAGAGTGCAACTTAATAGTCATTGTCTAAGTTATGTAAAATATTTAACAAATCACCAACAATAATTACACCCCTGTAACAGTGTGCATTTTTCTGTGCAAGTATGGACACTCCGAGGTTAAGATAAAAGTTAAAGGGACAATTTTTCACTCTCAACTGTCAGTGACATTCTCTAATTGAGGAGGCCCTCAGGACCCGGTTAGTACTTAGTGCCATGATAACCTCCAACTCTGGATGTGATCTGAGAACTCCTGTGGACATCTATGCATTCAAGTGTTCGGAAAAACAGTGCTCATTGGAAGTGGTAGTGACAGCACCCCACTGCCCTGCCTGTGTGTTTACCGGAAGGAGATGATACGAGGATCTGCTCATACTTTTGCGGGCCATGTTTTGATACAGAGTTGATGTATTGCAGCCTTTGCGACATGGCTACAAAATCCCTTCCGCACTCTTCCCACTAACATCTTTTATTTTTTAGACTTTTTTCCCCTTCCTTCTGTCTTTTCTAAGAGCCTGATCTTTAGCCAACCCAGCACGATATGGAACACATACTGTTTTTGACTGCTGGCTCTTGTGAAGTACTTTGGCTGTGTTTTATTAGACTTGTTTTATCTTGGAGAATCAATGCTGTTGGCAACAGCCATCCTTCATGATGTTTGATACGCATGTTGCATTTATTTTCATAGGCATGCTGTGTTAGAAAATTCTGAGCTTTGCTTTCTTACACAGAAACCTTATCTTTGGGTAAATGTTGAGATGAATAACTTGCTTAATATAGAGTTGAAGTAAGATGTCCAGACATGCATGCTGCACCAGGTCAGAAAATGACAATAGTTGGCTTAAAAGGATGTTACATACTTCTTTTCTATTAAATAGTGACCAACAAACCAGAGAAATTTAAATCAAAAGGGGACAGCAAAAAAATAAAATCATTTAACAACAAAAGGAGAATATGGACATCAGGTTTGCTCAGGATTTGTCTTTAAATCTGGGACATGGGAATCAGAGCCCTTCCTCACTACAAATCCCATGTTGTTTGGCACAACATCAGTTGTTATTTCAAGCTTAAAGACTGAAGAGATCTGTGGCTGTAGTTAACCTGTTGGTGGGATTAACGTGTACCTCTCGTATAAACATGTTTGCTCTGATATAGTTCCTTTAATTGGTCAAAATTCAGAAATGTCCCATTTCCCACTGGAGAATAATCTGTATAAAAGTTGCATCCAAACAATCAGATGTAGTTCTTTCAAGGTGACTTCGTTGTGAAGTTACAGGTCTGGAAAGATTTCCCAAACCGTCTCTATAATCCCTGTTTTTGTTAATGGCGATATCTTGGCAGTCACCTTTCCAGGGTGGTTGCCAAACACAACAATGTGATAACAGCTGGTGCCTTTATTAACTATAATCAATGATTTACTCAGGAACCTGTGGAGAGCTTCATCCATTAAATCCCAGGACAAAGAGACAGCTGAACAACAATTTTTGTGTTACCCCATAAAAGAAAACTTTAATATTTGACTCAGACAAAGACCCCAGACAAGATGGCTGCTCAGTATTACTCTCTTCTGGCTGCTTATCGTCTTTGAAATAGAATAAAAGACGTTCCCCCCCCCATTTCACTTCTGGATGACCGAGTAATTTCTTTCCTGCGTTCCACCTCACAGATGAAATACATGTAGGGAAAAGGAGGAAGCAGGAGGCTGCTTGGGCTACATTTTCCCCTCAAAATGAAAAGCAGGTGACTGTTCACTGAAGGACTATTTGGATTTTCGGAACGTGGAGAGCAGAAGAAAAGAGAGGAAGTAAAGATCGTGGAAGAAACAACTCTCTCCTTTTGAGTGTTTAGCTGTGAATTGATGCCTGTTGCTATTGTTCCATACACGGCTTACAGATAATGGAATCCCACAGGTTTCCTTTAACTATTGAACGTATTATGTCTTTTCAGATAAGTGAGCTTAAATCTTTAATTGGATCCAGGTCTGAATATACGTGGTCACTCTAATCAGATCTGTGTTTCTTCCTCACTGCTAATCTAGAAGTTTAATCTCAAGGATCTAGACCACCTGGCAGATGCAGGAGAATAGCAGCAAGAGAATACAGAGATCAGAAGGAAATAAGCATCTATTTCCGTCTTATCACCGCATTGAGGATAGGAAATTAACAGATGATTGATTGGCTCTTTTGTTTCAGATATTAAACCCTGATGTCTAACAGTGCCTCATATGTCTGGAACGCCATGTACTAATATTTATACACGTGCATTTAAGGGTGCTGTTTGTCTGACAGGAAATCATTTCTGACTAAATTATATGATCTAAAATCTGAGTCCAACCGAGTAGCCTCGTTTTGAGGGTGCTTATGTGGAGTTGGATTATGTCACTGATATACCAGTTGAGGGCGGCACGGTGGTGTGGTGGTTAGCACTCTTGCCTCACAGCAAGAAGGCCCCGGGTTCGATTCCCGGTTGGGATTGAGGGGACCTTCTGTGTGGAGTTTACATGTTCTCCCTGTGCCTGCGTGGGTTCTCTCCGGGTACTCCGGCTTCCTCCCACAGTCCAAAGACATGCATGATTGGGGATTAGGCTAATTGGAAACTCTAAAATTGCCCGTGAGTGTGAGAGAGAATGGTTGTTCGTCTATATGTGTTAGCCCTGCGATTGACTGGCGTCCAGTCCAGGGTGTACCCTGCCTCCGCCCATTGTGCTGGGATAGGCTCCAGTCCCCCCGCAACCCTCAGTGGAGGAACAAGCGGTAGAAAGTGAGTGAGTATACCAGTTGATACCAGAGAAATAAGCACTGGCAAGCCCCTGAACCAGCCACCAGGTCAAGTGTGGGGAGCCATTCTAACTAATGCCAAATGGTTTCTTCTCAGTTTGTGCTCCAAGCTCCATGACCCCATATTTGGCATGTCTAAATGTAATTCCTTGCTTGGGACAAGCACTTTTCAAACTGTGTCCCTGTGGTGCCAAAAGATGAGGCAAGAATGAGACTTCCAATACAGACAGAGCTGTTAAAGTATTCGAACATAAGATCAGTTTTGTTTATTACTGTATACTCCTGACTAGTGATGGGGCTCAAAATCTGGCTCTATTGAAGATTTCTGTCTGAATCTGTTAGGAGACACTCAAATGTGAAGAGTAAAAGTGGGAGGGGGGCACACAGATGGTAACATGTGACTCTAACCCAAGTGCATCTGGATGAAATGTCCATCCGTGCACATGGACTCCCATATGAGGGACAGCAGTGTTCCTACTTGCTGATTACGCAGATGACTGGACAGGTCTTGTTCTATCTTCTGGCACCGACAGCATGAACAATAGACTATTTAAACGTGTAAGGGGAGGGGCACTGTTGTGTCGCTGTATATGCTTTCTATTGACTTCATTCAGACTGTAGACCATCAATGAAATGCGGGGGGGGGGGACTACACATGCATGTCTTGTCAATAGCAGCTTGTCAGTCTGATATTCTCTTTGTCTTGACTTGGAACTTAATTATTTCAGCACAAGTGGCCCTTGTCTAATTGTAGGGGTTATGAAAGTTCTCAGTCATTTTATTTTTTATTTTTATTTTTATTTTTTGTAAAAGTTCGGCTACCCTGGTGTGAGTGTACACACGCACCAAAACACGCACACACACACACACACCAGTCTGCTTCCAATATATGAGGTAATTCATGAGGTGTTGAAAGTGGATGGCAGTGCAATCAGAGGTGAAATCAGTGTCTGTGCATGAGTCACACCTTGGAAGAGGTTGCAGTTAATAGTTTGAAGTTCTAAACTCGGCGTTTTGGTTACCTTATTGGGCTGGAATGTCTGTCTGGAAGCAGTTATAGATACTATAATATTACCCAACTGCTCCAATGATTCACAGCCACAGTTGGGGTCCAAAACAGGTATGTGATAAACACTCTTCTGTATGTAAAATAATCACCGCACACAAGAGTTTGGCATCAGGAGTAATCGAATACGTTGTTTTATTTAATGATTGCTATGAACTTGATACAGTTGTCATTGGCTTTATGGAATAATTGTAGCGTTAAGAAGGTGCCATCAATTGACTGTCAAGACTTTGTTGCTCAGTCCTGCAGTTACTTGAGAGTTTTCGTGCAAGGAATGTTTTGCTTCTTTGCTGCTAATTCTAGTTTTGAGATGTTTAATTTCTTTTAACAGATATCTGGCTCGAAAGCCAAGCTGGTGTAGTTCAGCATCTCCTACATTTCTTTTTAGTAAAGAAAAAAAGATTCTCTTGATAATTAGAAGAAAATGGGCTGTGCATCATACACACTCGTGTGTAGATGACTGTGTGAGTGCCTCAGTGTGTCTGGAGAGTGTTTGTGTGTGTCTACACATGTTTTAACCGTGTGCGCTAATGAGCGTGAGGCTGGAGATTATGCGTTCCTCTCTCAGGGAACTGGAGCCTTTTCCCAGGAGCTGCAGTGCATGAGCTGAAGGGGGGTTATGTGTACACTCTGACCTCAGCTTTTGGGGGTCCCGGTTGCCTGTCTAAAACCATTTCCTTCCTTTGTAGTGCATCTGAGAGCCAGCGCTGTGATGTGAATGTGAAGGACTGAGGCCATTTGCATGTTTTTGCAGCATGTACGAAGAGAACATAATCTCTGGGTGTACTGGCAGGTCTTCTTTTCAACCTTAAATCAAACCCTCACCCCACCCCCCATGCCTCTGCCTCTCACTCATATCTCACATGCTCCAAATTGACCCCCAAAGCAACAAACAAGCCATGAGCACCAGGCGCATTTCTAATGATGGGAAACAATTAAGTGTTCACAAAAGGGAGCGTCCCTCTATACTGCCCTTTGTGGCACTTACACACTTGTTTCAGGTTAAGTGACTTAGGGTGGGTTTTGGTTAAGGCTCCGAGGCCTGGTGAAGGGTTCTGCCTTTTGTTTGGCTTTGCAAAGACGGATGTGTCGGACTACCAGCCATTGAGTGTAAGAATGTTAATTTCCTCATGTATTGATTCAATGAATGACAGCTTTGCTTATTAAAACGCATCTTCATCCCTGCAGTAACATGTGTACTATACATATCTAAAATTGCCTCCACTGTTTACATATGACATACATTAGCCCCTAATGGCTCGGGATAAAGAGCACTTGGCTGTTAATATAAATGACTTCCAGATACATCCCTGAGTTACTGCGTTCTTACTAATGCAGTCAGTGACATGCACTTTTAATCTAAATAGAATGTTTAATATCAGGAGTTCTTTTCATGTCACGTCTGCTGGGTGGATGGATGCAGACTGGGAGAGTGTGAGAAGGTTCACTACTGGTCACAGAAGCTGCTGAATAGACTCTGAGATTGACACATTTCACATTCTTACCGTGCGCGCGCGCCTGTACAGGCGTTTGTGTGCAAGCGTGTTTGTGTGCACGTGCAGGAGAGAAAGTGATGAAATGAGCAGTACTGCGAGCCTTCAGCAGAGCCTGATATAGGAATAGTGCTCCATCCAAAAAAGTATCAGCATCTCAGCACACTGAGTGCATTTGGAACATTTACTTTTTAAATTGTTCTTTTATTCTGATTTACAGAGAAATGAATAACAAACAGACACTCGGTCCCCTCCACAGTCACCCGCTCTGACTACTATTAAACCGACTTATCGCCCTTCCCAATCCTCTCAAATCCATGCCGAGACTCCTAACCCAGCAGGTGCCAGCTGGAACTTTGGCATGGCGGCACCTTCAGGAGCACCATGTATAGATGCCAGGCTGAGGGCCGCAGCTCTGTTGCCAACATGGTGCAGCCTGCACAGCCATGCTTCTTTATTTGGGCCTAACTAGATTAAACTAATCGTGTTATGTAGTGGCGAGGCGTAGCAGGGTGATGGAATGACTGGTCGGCTGGCCTGCTGTTGCCATGTGGATGTGAAATACAAACATTGAGCCGTCGTACGGAGCCGGATAAACATCTGAAGGTACATCAGGCAATTCTACAGGTCCAAATGAGCTCATTTGGTGTGGATGACTATTTGAGACCCAATAATGAATGAATAAATCCTTAAACTGCTTTGGCTATTACAAATTATTTTCTAGTGATATTTACGGAAAAACAGGCATTTTTGTCATCCTGGCAAGTAGAAAAATACATTGTTATGATGGGTGATTGTGAATGGTTTCACAAAGGGAGAGTGTATGCATTTCATTCTTTGCTTCTCTCCATATGGGAATTCCTGTGAAAAGTCCTCCAATATGCCAACCACATGGCCATTTTTAGTCCAGTCTGGCATGACTACACACTTAATGGAAGCCTTGTGTCAGGACAGGACGCTAATCCAGCACTTCCTGACATGGGATAGCATTTCTTTTCTCTCTGATTCCTCTGTAGAACACGTGCACATTATGGGTGTTTATAAATATCAAAAACAGGATATTCCCAAGTATTTATGTTTTGGATTGAGTGCGTAGATAATGACTACATAAGTTTGAAATGACAGCTGGGGTATGTGTACAGCGGGATAAACACACGATTTTGACTTCCAAACTTCCCATTTGAGTAATCAACTAACCCCCTACACAACCTAAAGTCAGCAATCCCCTGGTGTGAGGTGCCACTGGGCTCCCTCATAGAACTCTGATTGAATCCTGAATTTGACCACTGCTTGGCTTAAAATGTGGAAGGCTGAAAGGAACTGGGGAGCTGTGATGCAAAACAGCAGGCCGCAGATAATGTTTAACTGAGGAGAGGGCGTGTTAGAGTTGCGTAAGACACCTGCCACCGGGAAATGAGAAATCCAAACAGCGTCTTCCTTTTTGAAGTTTTGTGCCAGGACTTAAGGGGATATTTTTACCACCATAATAAAGCTATGAATAAATCTTTCTCCAGCACTGTAGCATTATTAGAGCTATTTTTCATCCTGTCTTTCGTTCCCATACCTCAGTGATGGATAAGTATGGAACAACGGCATAAACTGGATGTGTAAAAGCAGATGTTGTTTTCCTCAATACTTTTGCTCTCATATTCTGCCACATATTAGGAAAGCAAATAAACACACTAAAAGATTGTTTGGCGCTGAGCTAAGTGACGCTTTTGTGGCCGAACACTTGCTTTAACAAACACCTGGACTCATTAAAGACACCAGGATTTTAACATTTCATCTCTTTTGTCTTTGTTGCTCTTTCCTGAACTGCAGCCAGAGGAGCTGGAGGCTCTTCACTCTCACACTTTCCGGGCGAAGACATTCAAGAAGGCCAAGCACTGCAGTGTGTGCAAACAGAACATCGGTGAAGATGGCCTCATCTGTAGAGGTAAAGCAGCTGCACAAATGTTCGATGGAAATAGTTATAACTGCAAATGGACCTATATTCTGATCATTTCACTACAATGGAAGAATCATAAAAAAATGTTGCTGCACACATCAAAGTAAACTACTTCAGTGCCCTTTAATAAAACACCTGACATTTAGTATAAGACGTTGGCTTCCCCAATCTTGCTTGCTCTGCTTTGCTTTTATCCCATCTAAATTCTTTTGGTCTAAAATTCTGGATCCATTGCCACTATTTTGATGTTTTTTCTCCAAAGGCATAAAAGAAGCTAAACTAGAGCAACGTTTAAATGAGTGCGAGCCATCAAAACTTGGTTAAGCTGCCAGTTCTTTTTCTTGCTTCTATTGTCTTATTGTTTTTGCAGGACTCCACATTTGCCAACTGGCTGAAATCGAAGTAAACCATGAAACAACAAACAATTGCAGGAAATAAAATGGAGATTCAATAATAGATGTGGTCACCATTTCCAAACATGCACTTGAACCTTCCCATCTGGTGCTCCGGACGGGTTTAAACAGAATCGAGCTCAACGCAGCGTTACCTTTAGTGGAAATGTCTGTTTTCAGACAGATAACAGCGACTGAAACCGTACGGAAACGGATGGATGTTTGGTTTGGCAGGCGAGGGGAGAATACTCAGCCTGCCCTTTCCCAAACCTGACACAGAGCAGGTAAATGTTTGAAGGCCACGGCGTCGAAAAACAGGAGAGCAGTAGACTGGTAGACAACATGAAGGCTTTGGGACATACGGATATTTAGGAAATGCTGTGCAATCACCTGCATTTTCACCAAGAACAGGAGTGCATGAATGTGAGCATAAGGTAAATGTGAGCCCTGATGCGCACGTGCATCTCACAGAAACAAGAACGATGCTTCAATACCAACTGGTTTTACTGCAGTGCTCACAGCAGTGCACTTGACTTTGTCCATTATTCTACTGGATAAATAATGTTCAGCCGTGGATGCAGACAGTTGCGTAAATGTCTACATAAAAAAGTGTAGGAGTGCAGCAGGAACCGCTGTGCACAAGTGATTTATGGCAGAAATAAACCCCTTGACAGGTCTGAGTTTGGGTCTGATTTAATTTAAGTTTAGTTGCTCATTTGACTCTTTCAGGTCAGACCAGGGCATGGTCACGTGTGTGTGCGCGTGTGCAGAATTCTCTTTTTGTTTTTATCTTTGCTGTGATTAATGACCCCCCCTTTCTGCAAAAACAGACAACTGTGGCGTGGAACAAAGAACTATTTTCATTTTATTTTGCTTTAAGATTTAAGCATCACACTGAAAAAATAAATAGAAAATTGCCCAAAGCAATAAATATGATTTCTGGTACAGCGGACTGTGGGTTTAACTAGAGGGACGTATACTTTGTAGAACACCAACTTCCAGATCCAGTTTTGAGCAATTTGATCATGTAGTTATTTGGATGTAGATATTCAGCAGCCTGTCCAGCTGCATTCCCGCCTCTCTCCCACTGACGGCTGGGATGGACTCCGGCACTTGTGATGGACTTAATTAGGAGTAAGTGATGAATAAGTGCACTTTCCATTTCTCAGAACTGAAAGTGCAACAACCTCACAATTTTACATAACCATTGTGTTTGAGGCACTTTCTCTGTATTTAATCTGAATATCTGACACCCGATTCCCTATAGAAAGGTTACTGTAGCTGTCCAGGTTAGCTGTGGTTGAAATATCCTTTTGAATTCTTATAATATTTAACAATAAATTCAAATTCAGGCTTGGTTTTTCAGCATTTCCCTTTTTTTCTCTAATAACACTGCAGTCACATGGCCTCACAATAATGCAATCTCTTGGACTTCCTGTCTCTTTAGTGGTTGCCAGGATACAGGGGTTTAGTTGCTTTGACAATAGCATGTTGACGCAGGTCAGGACCGCAGTTTTCCAGTCAAAAACTGAAGCTCTTTGTGGTGGAGTATTTTAAGAGAACTTGACCTGAGGGCAGGAAGTGGCTTTTATATTCCCCTGCTGTGATGCAGGTCAGGATGAATCCATGTGTGCTGGGGTGGGCTGGTGCAACTCTGTTTTGAATTTTAAAGTTCAGCTGCAGAGTGTATGATCTAATGTTTAATCTAATTTATGAGAAAAAATATTTTAGTTATTATTAAACTCATCCCAAAGGGGTCTCTTTTCAGGATTAGTTTTGCAATTGGTGTTCTCCTCTTTCAAAGACAACTTTTCAAAGTTCAAAACGCTCTCTAACAATTCTGCAAAAGTCTTTTGGCAGCACTTTTATGTAAGGGGTGTAGCTAGACATTCAACATAAACACAGAGCTTCAAAGAGTGGGCGGTGTGTGTGCGCGCGTGTGTGCGCGTGTGCGCCCGTGTGTGTGTAGGTTATCATAGCGCCGTTCTTGACGACTGAGCTCATGGAGCTGGTATGCAGCAAATCCCATATGGGTTAAAAATCAAACACAGAAAAGACTCACCACATATAGAACTTTAGCAGCGTTGGAGACGGGATCACCGATGAGGAGAAAGTCCCCCAACATAAGCGTGGTAAATGTAAATATTGCAGATAAGTCAGAGCAGGTATAAAAGGAATGTTTATTTTTCACAGCTGGTTCTAGTGAACTTCAGTTTAAAATTATGAATCAGAGATGAAGAATTCATAGGAAAACTACCATTGTGAGAAATCCACCAATGCTAATTAGATTTGAGTCTGAATTGTGTGTTTGTGTGTATGGGGGGGATCTCAAATTACCCCTGTTATCCTCGGTAGCACCGTATGCTGTACAGCACCACCAGAGTATGTTAATGTGAGCATCAGTGCTGTGGGGCAGCTCATTATCCTAATGGTTTAAGAAGAATATTGGTTTTCAGTGGCTACTATGTCTCCCAGTCTAACGTCATTATGGTAATCTACCGGACTGACTACGGACTGACTTTTCATGAACTCTTGGCAGCAGATGGTGGCTCACTGTGATGTCCAGTGATTTATAGAGCCTGGAAACCACGCAGGTGAACTTTTGCACCGTTGTCTACCTGCCTGCACTCGTTGTCGCTCTGTGAAAACTGCCCAGTGCTGTTTAACCCCTAACATGACTGTACATTTTAATGTATTGTGCCAGCAGTGAAGGCAAACGTGGCAGCTGGTAATGTAGTTAGGGTGCCACCTGTCGGATGATTGCATGTATTGCAAGTCAACTACAGTTGAACCTTTTTCCAGATGCCTTTAAAATACATTTTTTGCATTGCTCATTTTCACCTTCTTGGTGTCAGGGGGTGTTTCCTTGTCTTTTAGTAAAAGGTTATTGATATATCATTTTTATATTTACAATGATTCGTAATTTTTACTTTGCATGAAATATTGTGAAAATATTGGAAAACACTGGAAATCTTGAGTTTATGCCACAGAAAACAACATAAAATAATCATATTGTATATTGTAGTAGTAAAGCAGTCACGATGTCATAATAACCAATAAAAGAAGAGCATGTGCGCTGCCAGGGGGCAGTAGAGTCTTTTTTAAACTTGATTCTGTGGATGCAACTTGTGTCTCGCGTTGAATTTCAGTCCGATGTGATTGTAATTTAACAGACCTTTTGTTTCATACATGTGTCATTTATATGGATAAACAAGGGAAAAGGGATGCTATTTAATAGGCAGTTGTGTTCATGAACATGCACACAAGCACACAGGATGGGCACAAATACATGTGATCAAAGGTAAAAGCAGACGGATGACACAACATGGGTCTGTGGGGATTCTTCTTCAGGATTTTTTGTGTCCCGTTCAGGAATTTTACATGTTTGGAAAGTCAGCACCTGGAGCGAGGTGGGGCTTCACCCCCAGAACCTAGAACACTAGTGAACATGTGTAGGCTACACAATGAAACTCATGAGTCAGATGATGGAGGGTGTTGACAAGTGTGGTAATTACTCTTATTAGTACTACACAGGAACTGCTCTGAGTACTGAATGGTATGGAAACACCATCATACTGCAGTTCAGGCTTCTTCACTGCAGGACCAATCAGAACAATGGAGTAACGGTGGCATAATCAGGTTTACTGCTTACAAAAACACTAATTTGGGGAGAGAAACTGTGGGAAAGATGGACTAAGACACTTCAGGAGACTTTAATCTTTCTGAGCAAGACTTAATGTGAAGCTTCCTTGTGGATTTTTTTTCTTGTCTAAAAAAAAAAAGAGAAAGTCTGTTAATAATCCAGTTAGTCCTGCTCAAAAACAATAAAATGGGATTAGGCATTTGAATTTCAACTACAAGTACAGCTTCTGCCTTGCCAACAGTGTATTGTGCATGAATTATATCACCCTTACATGCCCTGCAGGCCCCCTTATGAGAAACAAAAATATTGGCCCTTACGATCTGTATGTGTAATAAGAAAGCTAAAATAGGTAGGAATATTTGAGACTGTCAGCTTAGAGAAACTAGATTTAGTTGTAAATATGCATGTACTTAAACATGGAATCTATTCTTTATACCCCTAAACTCAATTTTCTGTTTGTCTGTTTGGATAATTATGATTTCGGAAGGCTTTTGTGGGACCCAAAAAGCTTCCCCGCTGTTCCTCATTCATGGGCGTCGTTGTAATAGTGTGACATGCTGTTCGTGTCAGCGCACGGCTTGTCCACACGTGAGTGCCCACGTGACGGTCCGGCGGCACATGAGGCCGAAGCGAAGGAAAGAGGAAGAGGAAACGCTGCTGCCCTGCCCTTTGATTGTGTTCAGTGTTCTAAGTGGGTCCAGCCCAACCCTGTGGGAGTATCCATGTATTCCAGGGAACAGAGGTGGGGTGGGACAGCAACCCCTGTCACATGCCCTCACCTCTGACTCTGGTGTTTGTAGACTACTGCTATACTCTGATAGCAGTTGGTCTTCACCATCACTGCCATGATGTGAGCTTTTGTTGCTCTCTAATTCTATTATTCATCATTTCCCCACGTGTTTGTTACGCTTCCTCCCTCTGTCTTTCTAATACGCACAAACACCCGCTCCTACAGGACCATGACCCCCTCTTCCTTCCCTCCACCAGGAACATTCAGCTCTGTTTATTCTCCAAAGCTCAGTTTCCTAACAAGGTAAAGCTCCAGCTGCAGCGACTCTGGCCTCGGCTATTTCACACCCAATATGGAAGTCCTGCTTCTTCCCATGTGGTCCATGAGTATTGTTTACAGGGGACTCACAGGCTCGGAATGGGGCTCCTGATGTTGGAGTCCCATCTGGAGTCCTTTGTCACAACCTCAGCTGAGTTGTTTTTAGATGCACTTTTATGTCTTGGATACTTGAAATGACAATTTCTTCATGCCAAAGATGCTTCGTTTTAGTTTATTTGTCAGCCTCTCGAACATCCACGCTAAAATAGACCACGTGAATCAAAGACCTCCATTCAGTTTGACCTTGAAAACCTTTAATACCTTTGAAACTCTTGGAAATGTATATCCACGGTGACAACCACACTTCAAGCTCTCTAATTAAGAAGTTTAAGATGTTACCCCCCAAGCACAAATATAGTCTTAAATAGAAACTAGCTGCTCTGTAATATAACTATGGATTTGGGTCAACAAAAAGGAGTTGTTTTTTAACTTACACTTTTTTTAGTACCGGTATATAGAAATAATTCTATCATTTCTATTTTCGTCTTAACCATTCAAGTAAAATTTTGTAACTCTTTAAACATCTGTTTGTTTGTGACCTGTTGAGTTTCTCACATTAGCACCATTATTAACTCATTCATCCAGGTCTCACTTCTGATCTGTGTGGCTGCCTTAAACACGTGCAACGGGTTAACGTCTCTCAGGAAACTAACTAATTAACTAAGGGATTATGCTGGTTCCTTCTTTAAGAGAAGGTGTGTGTAGTGTTGTGGTGCTTTAAAATGACGTGTCCTAAACCCTTCCATCGTCTACAGCAACGCGTGAGAATTACGAGGTGATGTCTGGAGCTGCGGGGATCACAGGATTTTATTAACACACTAGAAATGATTGAAAAGTATATAAGAAAAACAGGATCTTCATCCGTACACACTGGGTTAGCATCAGTCATTTAATAGCTGATCACTGCAGATATTCCTCATTTTAAAAACTAGTCCAGGACGGGAAGGAACTGCTCATTACATTACATAATAGGTGGTGTGTTCCAGTAAAAGCATACCATCTCCTCTCTTGTTTGTGAAATGTACTCCTCTGCACAGTGAGATGTGTGTTTATTCTTTTTCCATGATAATTTAGGACTCAGGATCCAGGTGTTGCCTCCTGTTGACCTTTGTGTTTCCTCTTTAATTTTACCTCAGGAAAAAGGTCTCATCAACATGTCTGTGTGGGTTTTTTTTTTTGTTTTGTGTTTCTGGACTCGGCAACACATGTACAAATGAATAAAGGCATTCTGTAAAGATGACACTTTTTAATAACCTATCAACACCAGTCCCAACAAGATGAGGAAAAACAAATTTGCTTTTACCACGTGGGCTCTTGCCCTTTTCATGGCCTCCAGCTGCACACAAATGAGACTTAGATTAGGAAACAAGGCAGCAAGGTGATTTAATGTTCTCACCTTCTTTTTTTCTCTAGTGTGCCGGACAGCTTGCCATAAGAAGTGTGAAGTCAAGGTAAGATTCATGATTCATAGATTTGTTTTATTCACACCTTAACTACTAAACACGAAGAAAAGGTGTTTATTTTTCCATATATATGGAACAGGGAGCAAATGTACTTGTGTATTATAGTCAGCTACTGTTCTGTGCATGTGTGTGTGCACGTGCTGCAGCAGTGGACCTTCTGTAGTTTGTAATTGGCTAAGAAAAAAAATCTAAAGAATGTCTAAACAAGTCCTCTTTGTACCGGAATGTGTTTATATTGGAGACATGCTTGCGTCTTGGACATCACCCTGTATCTAAAAATAAAAGACCTCTGGATGAAGCAGCCAGTTTCTTCTTCTTGTCTTGGGATTCGAGTTACGTAGGAGAAAAACAGAGCGATGGAGGTGAGGTTCTTGCAGGGCTACCGCAGAGGGATGGATGTGTTTATCCCATGTGCAAAGTTCTAGCACAAAAACAATGAAAGCACACCTATGTAGGTACACACCCCTCATCTGGAAGCCATTATTTAAATTAGTGCTGCTTCCCAGGTTTGCCAGTTGCTCCCTTACAGGAAATGCCAGCGGTGCAAGACATAGGCTCCTGCTAAATATGAGGTACATGACTGCAGTGCTTTAATAAGGATCTGAAAGTCACAAATGAATAAGGAGACATAATTTAGAATTATGAGGGGAAAAATAATACATTTTCATCAATCCGTGTCAGTTATATCGTGGGGATTGTTATTACAAATACCATTTAGAGGTTTAGAACATTTACATTTGTAATATCCAGGTTAAAATAGGCAAAATAAAGGCTATTGGTGTGTGTGTGTGTCTGTGAGAGAATGTGTGTTTCCATCAGATGTCATGTAGGAGGTGGCACTGAAGTTGCACAGAACATACTCCCTATGTCTATATCTTTAAAAACAGACATTCCATCACCACAAATCACAGGGGCATTTCCTTTCGTAAACATTCCGACCAAAAATGTCAAAGATTCGGAAGGAAGCAATTTACTAACAAGCTTGAAATGGGAAAACAAGGGAGTGACCATGACACTCTTGATCAGTATCTGCAGGGCAAAACTCTCATGTGTCAATAATGAAAAAAAGCTCTCTGTAGCTGCTGCCCCTTCTAAATATTAATACTATCCAAGCAACTCCGAAGTTAGTAACTCTTATTTAAAATAGTTAATGTCAGTTCCCTGCAGCCCCTTTTTACTCATTACTTCTCATTAAGTTTCTTCTCTCTATTTTACAGTCATATTACTGTTACCTGTTTCACAATAGAATTAAACTGTAACTGTTATTAATGTGTCTGAGTGTGAGGAGTTCCAGGTATCAACACATCCCATGTGAGCTTTCCAAAGGTACACAGCTGAAAACACCATCCCCACTCTTCATTAGTTCAGCCTCTGATAGTTTGGTGGCACTTGAAGTCAAAAATAAGCTGAGGTGCTGAGAACATGTGATTAGATTTCACTTATCCTCCGTTTCCTGATACGTGTGTTTAGAGAAGGAAATCACCATGTTCCACCGTTAATGAGTGCAGAGGTTTAGGGAAGCAAGTGTTCTTGGGACCGTGAGATCACGTTTGTTGGCTTGAGTGCTTTAGTTCCTCCTAAAATTCAGGAGGTCTGTTAATCACTAAACAACCCAAGTAATTTTACATGTATATGTGAGGCCTGTCAGATATATATATAACTGTATCATCTGCATAGAATATTTTCTAGTATAACATGGAACCCATACATACATTAAATAAACAGATCATAAACAGACATTATTTCCCGACTTTTCTCTATGTGTTAAGTGTAAATAAGTTTCAGTATCTGTTTAGAATGATGAGTTTGTGTTATTGAAAGACAGAATATTTGTTTGATGAAAAAATTACTAGAGCCTTCAAAATTTAGGAGAGTGAGCAGCCAGAAGTCTAGATGTACTCAGGTACATTGCTTGGGTACATAAAACTCTGTTTATTCCATTATTTCTATTATCTTTGGATAAAGAAATATGTGTTTGAGGTCATCCGTTCCAGATCCAAACACCTGTATTCACTCATGTGAGCGTTTGAAAGAGAACATCGCGTCTGGAGTTGGCCTCCTCCTCACCTGCTGATCACAGCTTTGATTTATAAATACTCTGGCACCAGCAGAAAGGTAGACTTTAAAGAAAACATCCTTCAACTTGAGTTAAAGCTCCCGTCGCGACCCGCCTACGTTGGGCTGAAGTTCCTGAAACTTCATATTTCAAATGGTTCTGTTCTATTGTTCTCGTCCATCTGGAGTTGCATCTGATGGATTTTCATACTTCTGATTTATCTTGAGGGTTATTCAGGATTGGTTCAACGCGTTACCTTAAACCATGTATATTTACAATAAATATTAAGATTTAATTACAGACTATAATTACAGGAGCTAAATCCAAAATCCAGGTTAGGTCTGGGTTTTTGACATTCTAGGATGTTTTTTCCCCTTTTCCCTCATGTTTCCAAATGGGTTCTGTCATGACATGGAAGTTCACACACCTAAGTTGGCTCAGTCTCCCCCAGCTGTTAGCAGCTGTGACATCCATGGTTAGTTAGTTATGGCAAAGCAACATGTTGCTTTTGAGGAACCTGGAGATCTGCATATTGTATATCTTAGTATCCCAAGTTCTAAAGAGCTGCCAGTGAATTTGCAGGATCTGGTTTTTATCTTTGTCATAAACCAATGCGTAGTTCTTCCGGCATCTTTTAGTTTAGCCAAAGTGTGCTCCAGAATAGGCCTAGTGTTAATGTCCAAGGTGGGATTGCTGACGTGTCGTAATATAATGAGAAATCCCAATGGACAGAACAGCCTCAAAATCGGTTTCATTGCATCTTGTCATTTTTCCTCAGCTGCAGCTGTCAAGATCATTTGGCGTGACTATCTTTTTTCCACTGGCATCCTTTGGAGTCCACCTTAAATTTTATTAAACATTAATTGGAGACTGCAAAACCAGAAAGCCGAGTTGTAGCCTTAGCTTAGTATGTGCAGAATAACTCAAGGTAGTCCAAACTAGCTAGTCTTGTTTTCTATTTGTTTTATCCAATTAAGGATGGAGCAACGCTGTTTTAAAGTCATAACCCATTTATTATTATCTGCCTATGCCTCATTACATAACCCAGGGTGAAAAGTGGTATTGAATCCCTGTAACAACATTAACAGCTTCCTTCCTCCTCTCTGCAGCGGATGAAACATGGTGAGAACTGAAGCTTACAGTAGGAAGGGAAGCAGTGGGGGGCAGGGAGTGAACGCTTTTTAATAATAACATACAAGCTGATGTGATTCGGTTACGATGGAGGCAGGAACCGGTGAAAGGGGCACAGGGTGTGGCAGAGACTGTTCACGGTGTTGTAGATTGGTATTCTTCCAATGTGGTCGTGCAAATTAGCTTTTACAGTTCTGTGTAAGTGAATTTGCAGTCACAGGACAGAAAACACGTTTACCGTTCTGCCCATAATGACATCAAGCAGGAGCACAACAGCAACGAGTGCATGTGACAAATCACATGCTTTCTCTTCCCGGAGTCCATATTGGATTTAAAATTCAGCTTCTTTATTTAGATTCTTACATTTTCCCCACCTTTTTTCTACTCCCCAATTAACCACCATCAGATTAAAGTCTCATGGAAATCATATCATTTATGCCCATATAGATGCTTTACACGACCAAACAAGGATTTTTTTAAAATCTGTTTTCTATCTTTTTTCCATCTTCCATCGAAAAAGCTTTCTTAAAATAGCAAACTTGGGTCTTGAAATTCCAGACGGATACGCAACTACAGTCTAACCATCCAGGGAAGGAACAAAATAGGGTGGTTGCGATGGATATGACAACCTCGGTTGCCAGTAACATCGGCAGAAACAAAACAAATTCAGAAAAACAGGAATGCAAAAAAAAACAAAAAAAAAACTGAAATATTAGCCCCAACAGATGTTGAAGGGTAACGCCAAACCGGTCCCGGTAGTGCCCAAACTGGATGAACGCTTTCATCCAGACAGAAGACAGAGTGGGCCTACAAGCACCAGAGGAACTGTGGGGACAGTCCCAACCCAGCGGTACGAATCTGATGTTTATACATCAGCACCAATATGGGTGTAAAAATTACACCACCAAGAAGAAAACCAGAGGTTCAGCTACTGCGTTTTAGGGCTTCATGGAATCCAAAACAATCATTCGTCAGCGTTAGCTGCTTGTGCTACAGTGTGAAGGTTATTGGATTACACAAGGAGCCGTGGCTTTCTGCCATGTGTTTAGTAACTGCGTGGTCGTGACTTGTGCGTGGATACAGGGGAGAAAACAAACAGAAACACCCAGCGACATGAGCCTGCAGAAACAGTTGCACATATAACATTATCAGTCATTTCCTCTGCCCTCTGAATCAATTTCAAAACCTTTATTTTTGTCGAGGAGCTGCTCTTGGGCATGTTTAATAAGAGGAAAACGAAGGAGAGAAAGTAAAAGATGGTCAGGTTCAATTTAAATCTGTCATATCCGATCAACATGCTGTTTGGGTGTTTGAGAATGTTCCACTGGCCGGTGGGCTGAAGCCATCTGTTCGGCTCTGTTGCTGGGAAAGCCTGAGTCACACGTGTGAAACTGGACTCCAGACATTTCTCCTTCCCCATGCCTCTCCACCTCTTTCTTATTGTTCATTTATTAACATGTTTGATTTTATTTGTTCTGTTATTCTATTTTTTAATGCTAATTCTTTCCAAGTAACTGCCATGGTAGCTTTAGTTAAACTTGAATTTCATAGATTTATGCACAACCTTTAATGAAGTCAAAATCGAAACGGAACAAACTTTATTTTGAAAGTTAAGTTGTCAGACATGAAACTGTAGTTACGGCTCTGTTATCATGTCTAGCACAGCCGTCCAGCATCTGCAGATGTTCATACCAGTCCAAGCAAAGGGGACATTTTTTCTTTGGAATAAGCTAAAAAAGTGAAGTTTTTATTTTGAAATCCAAGCAAAAGACAGGAAGTGGCCCAGACTTGGCCTTACGCGCAGACAGATAATTTTCACATGTTTTCAATACCTAGCCTACAGAGGTGGTATGTGTAATGGCTTTGAAGTGAGCCGAATAAGAAAAACAAGGGGAATTCCCACTTCCCTCAGACCAGCCGGGTCCCTTCATTAAAGGTGTTGTGTCGCTATAAACAAACATGTTGTTCAGCTACCGTGAACCATATGTCTCCCCCCTGGTGGCCCTGCCTTCATTCCTTCCTGGCCCCTTGTCATTAATAGCGTATTAAATAATGCGGACTTATCCAACATCTGGTGAACACAGCTTCAAGTAAAGGTGCTACTTTTGGAGCTCCGCCCCATGAAACTTCAGGGAAACATCAAAGGCGGCGGCCATTCTTTCCAGGTTGCGCCATAATGTGCTACAAATTTATAAAGACGTCCTCGTCGGCTACTGTTTAATAACTGCCAAGGCTGTGGAAAATCGAGCGGTGTGTATGACGTGATGGACGTGATTCCAGTGTTTGTGAGATGCTCCTGTGTCTTTCTTCACAATGTGCCAGATTTAAAAGGCGTTCGGGGCAGCCTGGTGCATCACAGATCAGATCTGGTTACAGATCTGGTTACTCTGGCATTTTCACTCTCTTGTTAGAGATTTTTATATAAACGGCAGGATGTAATTTGACAACTTTGGATGTTCCAGCGTGTTTCCTTGTTTTATTTGTAAAACTAAACAGAAAATCAATAGAAAATGTCATGTGAGCGCAACGTCCCTCCTCATTTAGACTTAAGCACAAGTGGAACAGGTTAAGATGCACACTGATGAAACCATAGAGGATGATGCCACTTGGACTGGTCAAATGAACCAAGATATGGTCTTTCCAAAACTTTCCTCACAACGACAACTAATAAATGACGCCACATTTCTGTTGGTCAACGTGTGGGATTGAATTCAAGGATTATTTGCTTGCAGGACAGATGACTGAATGGGGAAAAAGTGTCCCGTTGACATTGTTTGACAGTATAATTGCTAAAATCAATGTATTTATTGGTGGTGTCTGTCTACTGTAGCATCTGGTGTGTGCGTGCGTGCGTGTGCGAGTGTGTGTGTGTGTGTGAGAGAGAAAGTGAGAGAGCAAAGGAGCGACACGGGAAAGGGGAGTGGAGAGAGAGAGAGATTCATATTTAACCTGTAACTTGAGAAGCTGATAACAAGGAGAAAGTGAAGAATGAGTTCTTGAGTTGTGTGTGTGTGTGTGTGTGTGTGTGTGTGTGTGTGTGTGTGAGAGAGAGAGAGAGAGAGAGAGAGAGAGAGAGGGAGAGAACCAACGCGACGGAGAAAGGAAAGATCTGCGCTTTCGTCTCCTGTCCCTCCACCCTCCTGATCTCCCTGGGAAATTCAGCCCAATATTTTTTTTTCTACTTTCTCGTTGCTCATGTGTCTCCCTTTTCAGGAGGAGGGTAAAATGTCCTGAACAAGAGGGAGGAGAAAAAGAGGGAAAGGGCTCCAGCATAGCTCACAGCCAGACTCTGAGTGCTTATTCAGTGCTGAGTGCTACTCTGCACCTTTTCCAGCTTGGGGATGTTAAGATTTGCTTTTGGCTGTAGTTCTGCCCACTCTCGCGCCGACACTTAAAGACTCTTTAGACATTTTCATGCTCATTTTCCTGGAGGAGGAGTGAGAGACCAGCTAGATCTATTAGCCCGGAGGCTGAAGACACGCATCTGATCTCCTTTCTCAGCATTCACACACTCATGTAAAGTCCTTCAGCAGTACGGCAACACTGAGATTTACTGGATTTACTGTAGCCTTAGTGGTCTGGTTGGAGCAGTGCCGCACAGAGGGGGGAGGACGATGCAGGACTAGAACCTATTTGGACAGAGAACCAGAGAGCCAAAGCCAGGACACACACAGACACACTCACACTGAAACAGGATGGCCACTGCGGTGTTTCAGGTAAGGAGCACGGCTGTTTGTGTGGTATTCGAGTGCCCGGCTGCGCTCTGTTTAGCAGCAGATAATTGGCCGTGTGGATCAGCTTGATTCGGTGAAATGCTGTCAGATGTTCTGCTGCAGCTTACATGGTGTTTATGGAGGGGTACAAAGTTTATGCGGGTGGATGTGCGTTGGTCTGTGTATCGTCACCGCTGAGGGCAGTGGGCTTTTTTTTAATACTTGTGTGTGAAGCCTGTGAGGTGACGACAGGATTGTTGCACCAGGGCTGTAGACACTGTGGCAACATTTTAACGTGAGCAGACCTAATTTGGCATTGATTATGCTGTCCCCATTGTTTGCTAATGCATTGTTCATTTACGAAGCCTGTTTGTTCGGCTAAACAATGATTGCTTTACTGCCGTTGTTTAACACTTAAACCCTGACATCACAGGCATCAACAAACAAAAAGGCTTTTATAATTTATTGACATTACAGACCGTTTTGCTAGTTTCAGTTATTTAACATGACCCACGACAGGTGTCACTTGTTGCCAGAATATCAACACTTTTCCAGACACACGCTTAATCCCCCCGACATTTTTGCATACAGTATGTCACACATGTGCTAGCATACCGCAATTATCTTGTAATTCAGCCAATACTCGCCAGTAGCCACAGTCTGTGTGAGACACACACGGACACAATCTGTCAGACGACTGTTTTCGAACATGGGAAAAGTGAGGTAATAAGGGTATTTGTATGCAATGTTTGTGCCTGTGTGTGGTCTCATTGGCTTACCTTTCTGTAGTTCTTGGCCCACCATCATGAAGTAGATTGATGGTGTTCCTCTACTTCTCTTTTCATTTTCCACTTTGCAAGGTACACTAGACCTTTCAGGCCATTGAAGCTTTCAGCAGAACGTACAGACGTGACACTTTCTGAGGTCCAGACACAGTCTGAAAAACAAGCTATCAACACATGTGGTAGAACATCGCACTTCATCCCCTGAAAATGCCCGTGAGAACATGTGTCTTTTAGCTTTCGCCGAATGATAGGAGCGAGTCTGGAGCTGTAAACTCAGGTGCAGTTCATCACAACGGGCCTTTCAAACGTTTCACAGGAAAAGAGAAAGCATGAGAGAACCTGACAGCACTTAATAGGGAAGTTTCGGCAGCTATGATGAAACAGAGGGAAAGGATAAGAGACCATTGTGAAAGTAGAGAGCGTGCTATGCATCACTGTTTGGTTTTTGTTTGATATGTTTGGTTATTATTTTAGGGAGGATTTCAGGGTGTACCGCCACCATGTGATACGTGTGGGTGAATTTCTTGTTTCATAAGTACATTTCTATTACTTTTCCCACAGAGATTAATTGATGTCTGTGCTGTTTTGTGTAGCACTTAGAAATATTCAGTGGTGAAATGTTGTGTGTGATTACAATACCAACAGGAATGATGCTGTTTAAGTGCACCGTGCAGCTCTGACACTTGCATCATCATCCCGGATTGAACGACTACACTGTTAGAGCTGTGCAGACTGTGTTACTCTCCTGAGGTTTTTTTCTCCAAATGTGCTGATTGGAGGTGAGACTAAACTTGATCCTCTTCATACTTATTGAGGCAGAAGTCTAGAATTGCTGACACTTGTTGTGGTAACTGCCCAGTGTTAGTTTAGTTACATAATCCCCAGTCAGTCTTTACTAGTATACACCAAATTGCTTCTAAGTTCCATTCAGTGAGTTTATACCTTGAGGGAAATGTGCCCCCCCTCCCCCATCCCCATAATAATGGTCGGCACAGCTCAGTGAAAATGATGTCCACACTTGATTAAAGTAACGTTTGAAAACCGGGGCCCCTCTGTAACTTAATGAGTGCACGCTGACATCAAGTTAGGAACAAGTAAAAGAGACGCCATTATCATCTGAGGACTTAATCATCTTATAATTGGATTGTATGGATAAAGCTCTGTTTCCATTTTAACCACTTCCAGAGGGGAGTCTCTGTCTTTGCGGCGAGGACAAGATAGTCTTCACTGGGTTTTTAAGTACACAAGGACAGTCTGGGGCCGGAGTTGATGGGATCAGTAAAGATGGAGCCATCAGATGCGAACCATAAATTCAAAATAACGATCTAAAAGATGCTGCAGTGTAATTGATGTAAAAATGCTTATGTGATTACTATCGCATGTTATTGGATCCAAAGTTAAACTTGTAAGGCTTTGTATACAGTCTAATATCTGATAATGGAATCCAGCCTTCATTGCAAGCATTCCCTGACCAAGATCAATATAACGCAGCACGGATGACTCCTGATTGTATGGGAATGGTGTGCCTCCTCTGGCAGGGAGCCTTCATGCTGGACTGGATTTCACAAGGGAACATTTTTCATCATTAGCCTCTGCCAGGGAAACAGTGCTCCAGTCAACCCCTGGTCCTCCTATAGGCAGCGCATGATAGATGTTTAATCACACGCAACCACACGCTGCCAGGACAGGCACAAGGGAGCTTTTAGGAAGGTGTGTGTGTGTGTGTGTCTAGGATTAGGGATAAAGCTGTGGTCCATGACCATATAAAATCAACATCATGAATTGTCATGCTTTTCTGCTGATGTAATCCTTTCCCATGTGTGAGCCTGTGTGTCTGTGCATGTTTCAGACACAAGTCCAAGTCCTGCCTTTCTGGTTTATTGCATGAAATCAGAATAAAGGCAAAGAAACGGAAACGTACTCTCACTCCAAAATGTCAAAAATGTCACCATTTTAAAAAACCTTTTTCTGAAAGTACATTAAATAATTCATTCATGCAAAGCTATAGGTGATTAATAGCTGCACCCATATTCATTTTCACAAAAGTCATAAAATTGTTTTACACTTGGGATACTTTAAATTTTAAATATATTTCCTTTGAATACAGACCATTAATAATGCAAATAATGTGAAGCTATACCAAACAGTATAGCTAGTATAGGACTTTTATCACATCCAGTCAAATGTGAAAAGCAGATTTGACCCCTGTTGAGTTTGGAACCTTGAGACTGTAGCGGCTCCCCGCTCAACGCTTCAGGATGTTGTAATACATTAGATTTCATCATTCTTTGAGTGGGACTAGAGTCACACCCACTTGGATTTACCAGTGAACCAATGCACTTTCCCACTTTTGGGGTGGAAAGTCGTGGTCATTTATGCTCAGCTCTAACTGCAGGCACTTGCCCAATGACCCTGCTTCTCCCAGCAATTTGTCCTCCAGTCATAGCGTCAGCATTAAGAGATGAATGGTCTTTGCAGACCCTCACAGTCTAATGCCACTGAACAGAGGAATTCCTTATTTCCCCTCTCAAATGAGAAACTTTATAGTGAAATGTTTAATGACGGCTAATCTTCCAAATGCGTCCATGCAATCAAGCTGATAGTCTGGGTGTAATGACCGGCCGACAATAGACAAGGAACACATTTAAAAGAAGTGCAAACTCTCTGATTTGGCCAGGTTATTAAGGTCACATTTTTATCACGACCTTAACAACTGTAGGTGTCAAGTTTCTCAAGCATCTTTGATGTGCATGTTATTAAATTATTGCACTCTGTACCTCTTTGTTCCAAAACAGGGGAATTAAAGGAAAATGACAGTCGCCAGAGGCACGAGGGGGTCTGGCTAAAATCAATTGAGCCAGTGATTCCCTTCTGTAAATATTATTTGTAAAGATGGTATTCGATCTTTCGGCAAAGGGAGAACTAGTTAGTTGAGTTGATCTGCAGAGCTTGTTGCGAGCAGTTTCATTAGGGTGCTGATTTCCTTCTCCATTATTGCACAGATGTTTCAGCAATCATTTGTTCGTCTGTGTTTTACCTTTACAGCAGGGTCCTCACTTCCCCAGATATCATCTGTATAGATGGCATGAGGTCTTTCCACAAATGAAGAGCAAAGTTAGCCAAGATAATCTGCAGCCGTTGGTTGAAGCAGTTTTTCTTTTTTTTTTTACTGAGCATCTCTTCCATCTTTGGCCTGGGTTTTATTTACATGTCTTTAAGACGGTCGCTTTCATGTCAAGTCAGGAAACAAGACACACTTTGACTGGATATCAAAGGTCAGCATCGCCTCTGAACCATGACCCTTGATAGCTGCCATCCTCCGACACCCACACCCTCCCTGTTGCTCCTGCCAGACAGCGAAAGTCCTGCTGAATGTGTAAATTAGCCTGCTGGTAAATGCTGGCTGTTGGCTAACAGGGCCTGGGAAGGGAACGCGACCCCCGCTGTAACTTCAGAACAAAAGAACAGAGCTATGGCTTCTCCCATCTCTGTGCAGCCGGTCCTGTCCAACAAAGAAGGGCTGAGAATGAACAGGCGCTCCAGGTTGGCAGAGAGCCACTGAGAGTCCAGTCAGGGAGGGAAAAAAAATACAGAGGCTTTCTCATATACATCAAGCGCAGGGGAGGGAAAACTACCTCAAGTTTATTTCTGTTTTCTTAGTATTTGCTTATTTTCTCTCAGGATGACTTTATTTCCAGAAGTAGCTCATAGCTTCCTTTGTCTTGACTTGTTTGACCAACAGTCAGAAATCTGAAGAGCAACACAAATACTGTGGTTGACTTCACTAGTGACAGGTAACTCTACAGTGAGAGCAGGGAATACAACTAATACAGTGAGCTAATATAAGGTGTAATAATGATGTTGCCAACAACATTCCTAGACTACACTGAAGACCTGTTAAAACAGTATGTAGTTGAGTATTTTTCACTAGTTTTAGATGCCGATTATCTGTTTAGGTTACATTTGTGTCTGCTACGTGTTCTACATCTTAACACGTCAATAGATGAGCAGTCTGGGTGAAAAAAGGTCAGAAGCCCCTGCATACATAAATTATCCTAATCCAGCATAAATACCCTCTAAAACTTTGCAACGCTGTGGGCTGTTAATGTCACATTATGCAGCGCAATGCAAATTTTCCAGGAATTTCCACCTGGAATTTCCAGAAGCTGCTGTGAGCATTAGACAGGAGGAAAAAATTCTAATCAGGCTGCATTATTAGGAGGATGTAGGTATTGTAGGTGCATGAAGAGTGTGGAAATGATCTAAAGTGAGCACATTTAGGAGGCGATAAGCTACTCCTCCATTATTCCTTCGATAACATCCCAATAAGACCATCCAGACATGCACTCTGCACCACCGCAGCAACAGCAAAGCCTCCTGTGACTGGTTATAGCTCACAAATTCAATTTGCACACTGGATAGTTCTGCTGGGATGTTGCAGATGCAGGAGCTGGAGAAACATAAAAGTCCCACCAGACTCTTGTTTACACGGCGGCTCTGAAAGCTGATTTCACTTTTCCTTTTTTTTTTGTAACATCTGTCCTGGTACATTCATGGAGGGAACAAACTGCACAGTAATTATTTGACTTCTTGGAGGAAAAACCTGGAATGTGAGAGGTTTAGATTCGACTATTTGTGCAGTTAAACTGGAAGTCCATTCACACTGTATTGAATAAAAGCTTTTTTGTTTGAATAAACTCAGTTATTTTAAACACAGGACTGTATTGAAAAACCTTTTGCACAGAGCTTTTATGGCAGGTTGTTTGTGTAACCATATAAAGAGTCAGTTTCTTTGAGACTCCACAGCACTTGTGTCATTAGTTTTAACTATAATTCAGATCTGCCATCAGTTACATAATATGCTTGTGCCTGTAGTGTGTCAGAACGTAGCAGGACGCCGGTCCCACGTGAACGCAGCAACATCTGACACGGACTTTTGTCTGAAGGAAATGGGCCCTTGTTTATTGCTGTTTACACAACCATGTACGGAATGTAACAACACAATTATTCCTTATTATATTAAACTCATTTGAATACCCTGATAACATCAACACACATTCTTCCCAGACCTCCTCCCTACACAAAACAGACAAAGGCTTTTTGGAGGGTTTTATCTAAATGAGTGGATGTTCAGCTTCACTGGGCTGCATTGATCGCTGTTATTAATGCAAATTACTTTTATCAGAAAGCCGCCTGCTGGATTCAGAGGTAAAAAGAGGCATTCCTCTTCTTTTCTTTGAAATGCCCCCTCTTTGGATCCCTTATAGGTAGGGGTAGAGTGGAACACGACATCACCAGTACCCAGTCATTTATTTGAACGTATAGCACACATAGGTGTGTTTATAGTGGAATGTATACATGCCACTGGGAGGGACGGGGGTTGGGGGTTTTGGCTGGAAACTGCTCTTGACTGGGCAAAGAAAATCGAGGCTACCTCTAGAAAGAAAAACATAGTTATGAAAACCCTTGATTCAGGCTGTGTCAAATAAAAGGTTAAAGTTATTGTGACTAATTTGAGTCAGACATCAATGCTAGAACACTAATGTCAGGTGATCGGAGTGATGAAGGGGTTCCTGTTCTAAGGTTAGAGACCAAGGATGTGTTAACAGTAGCAAAATTGGACTCGCATGTCACAGATCTTCAAGCAGGCCCACGAGAAATTGTCCAGAACGTTCCACGACAAAGTAGGCTTTGTTGAACTTGAGGAGGGTCAGGGTAAAGCTCCAAAAGCAGATGAGGGGCAGAATAATATTGGGAGTGATTTACATATACGCAGAAATGTCAGAAAGTCCAAATCAAGATGTTCTTTCTCGACAAGCATATCCATCAGGTGGTCCATGCAGGTGCAGGTGCCGGATTACTTGGAATCATTTGGCTGTGACTGCCAGCGTATGGCATGCAAGTGGACAAGATCAAGCATCTCCACGGCATGAGCTCTATCACCCAGGAATACTGTGCAGGTGTGAGAAGAGCATGGCACACTGTTGTGTGTGAAGTGATAAGAATGGGGGGGGGGGTCAGAGGGGGAAATCTGTCTAGCCTTATTACTGACTGGTTGGAATAACTCGTAATAGAAGTGATTCTAGCCAGATGGGGTTGCCTGTCAACTGCTGAATAAACTCTGCTGTGCCAGACAGTGTCTCAAAAACAGAGACACATTCCAGCGTGATGCCATCATTCAAGGAAGTTGTTGATACGGAGGGCAACTTTGGTAGAGTGCAATCATGCAGCAAGATCTAAATGTGCTCATATATCTACATTTCTCTGAAAATGCAGAAAGGGAAGTAAGCTCACTGCCTTACATTCACTTTTGGGATATTAACTGTCTGTAGGGACACACACTCTGATAAAAGCCATTTCCTGTTTAGAATCAACCCCCCCACCCCCACAGTTAAGAGACAATTAAATATGATATCATCATTTAATGAATGACAAAGTTAATGTCAATTAACTTGAGTTTTATGCAATAGGAAGGTCCTCATTTGGGATATTTTACATCAGCATTTTTGGTATAAAAATATCACCTCACCCTACCAGGGTCTGAACTCGACCCGCAGGCCACTTGCAGAAAAGTGCCGTTTTAACCAAAACATCAGTGTGTTCAAGTGCGCCAAGTGGGATTCTTTCATCAGCCTCAACAAAACATAGAGTGCAACAAAGGAAAGCACGTGGGGGAGTGGAACTGTTATGGATAAGGGCAGTGGTGGAGTAGTAGCCAAATTAAAGGTGCTTTCAGAGGTTAACAGCTGTGATAACCTCCAACTGCTAAACTTTCAGTCCCCAGAGAAACACAGTTTAGTCCCAAACACCAAAGAAGATGCCAGGAAATGAAGAATGGAGCCATGTCAAAAACCTAAAGCTAACTTCTAATCATTTACCATTTATCAGCTGCCTGCAGAGGAGACAGGAGCTCATGGGTAATGGTCTAAAATTGAGTTTGCAGCCTCGTTTTCCCCTGCGTGCAAGACGAAGAAAGGCCCAGAATACTGTAATGCACAGGAAGGAAGGCTCAGCTGTGACATGATGGCCATCTTCAATCTCATCAGGCATGCCTCTTTGTCTGGAAGCATTTAATTTGATAGAGGCCATGATCATTACATTCTTCCTGTTTACCCTCCGAGGTCTGCATGCATAATCTTGCTGTGAGTAGCGAATGATTGTTTGAACTGTCAGTCAATAATCCGATTCGACGGAATACTTGACAGATTGTGAGTTCTGCTAGAGGGATCCCACCAGTTGCAACATCCCTTGATACTTCATTCACAGTAAATGGGATGGAGGCAGATCAGAGCCATTTGCTTGGGAGATGTGATTAATACAGGGCCAGCTGTGACTGCTGAAATAATGGTTCCTTAAAACACTGAGAAAGGTCTGATAAAATTCAAAGATGGTGGAAGTGGAACTAAACTAATAAGGCTGACGATGAGCATCCAGCTCTGCGGCTGCCGCCATGTTCATGTTTTGCTTCCTTCTCGTATTAAAGGTAAAGTAGAAACAATGTCGCTCACAGCTTTTCCTTTCCTTCTCAGGTGTCTTCGTCTTGTGTTCCAGTGACAAACTATGAGCTGGTAAGTAACAATCATTTTGGCCTTATTAGGTACTTTGTTGCACAGGATTTTTGCAGCAACACGTTTGGAAAGTAACAGTTTCTATCAGCAAGGTTGTTATTATTGAAGATAGAGGGCCATTATCTCGACGCCTCCTGGGACAAACTTGTGATTAGGGGCTTTATAAATAAACCAGGCTTTTTAACACGTAGACCTGCTGTTAAGTGTGGCTCAAAAAAACCCCATTTAGACAAGATAATAAAAGTCTGTGTGAACATGGTGTCGAAGATGTTTTGGGGAGGTCACACTAACATTGAAGAAAGTGAGAAGTAGTCTGACTGTGAGGCCATAAAATATGCTTTGCTATGTTTCCTTTTTTGGTATTGGCATTAAAGCAATGTGAGAGTTGGATGAAATTCACTCACTTCTGTTCTCATATGTTGCGTATTTAAATGGTTTGGGGTTCACGACAAACCAAAGCAAACATCTCCTGCACTTTTCTATTCTCACGGTGAAAATATGTGTTTTAAACGACCTGTTTTTCTTTCTTAAAAGCTGCCCTAATCAAGCAAGAACATGTTATTATCCCCTGCAGATGGTTTTGCGCCAGATGCTTTGCTCACGAAGACGTTTGTCTAGCGTGTGCGTTCGTAAAGGCTACGTTTCCTGGGCATTGTTTAAAGGTCTGCTCTTAACATGAGTCGGTGGATCCTTGAACAGGCACCACACAATCCTGCCTTCCATATGTAAAAACAAAGTTTTCATTTCATTAGCTGAACTCAGAACCTGTCAACGCTGCTACAACTCAGCCGGCGGCTCCAATATTTTCTTAGTCCACTTCAAGATGCTGCCAGAGGAATGAACAGGCCCTTAATAGGAAAGCAGAGGAAAGCATGTTTGTAATTGTAGCTCTTTAAATATGGGCTACAAAGAAAGTAGAAAAGAATTTCTCCATTAACCCATTTTCCTTTTGCATTGTGGGACCTATATTACCTGACAGCAGAGAAACAATCTACAAAGATTGGACGCTGATTGCAATGTTTTAGGCTGATTTTATGGAAATTACATAAAGATTCTCTCTTCTTTATTTGTATGAATTTTGTAAAAGCACCTCACGGGACCCGGTTTGACCCTGTTTGCATGCCTGTGCAGCACCGCCCTGTATGAACACACATACCTTTCCCCAAAGGAACAATCACCGTCTTGTCTGTCCTGTCTCTGCAGCCGACCAATTACATTCTCTGAAAGGTGAGGTCAGATAACAAGAAAGATGATGTCCAAACATGACAGTTTGTGGCTGAGAGCTCATTTTCTGAATTCTTGGGCTAATGTTGGTCTTCTCTGTGCAGTGATTAAATCCACATCCACACTGTTGGAGCTTGTGTTATGTCATTAATAATGGAGACATTTGGGGAAGTTCTGAAGGCCACCTGATCGCAGCACACTGAATGGGTTAATGATTTTATTCATGTGTCATCATTCTGCTGTGTGGACACGTTTGTGGCTCCGACTCCGATGCTACATACTTATGTGTTGATGTGCTCGCATCGATGCGAGCACGGTGGAGCAATGCTCAAGATGGAGGAGCGTGGGCGGAAGCGCTGCTCAGCCCCTTGTTTGGTGAATTCCTTCGCTCGGTGCCTGAGAGCAACGTGATTTACGGCCACAGGCAGGTACGTTCTGATGATGACCAAATATTCACCAAGTTTAAGAAAAAAATGTCACAAAGAGAAATGATCCATACATTTTACTGAGAGAACAGGTTCAAAAGCTGTCATATGTTTATGTTCTTTAACCATATATGCTTAGGAATTTAAAACATTACATGTATTAATGCAGTTATAAGTGATTAATAGAGTGTTTGCCAATGAGTCATTAATAATAGCCATTAGCATGTGCATATCAACTTCAGTAGTTGGTTTGCTTCTCCCTCAAGCCATAAACATGTTTTCCTGAATGTCATATCACCATTTAAAACATGTGAATAGCCACACTGTAGGGCTGATTGTACTACTGCAACTTATCCTAAATAATACAGAACATATAAGATATTAGAAGATCCCATCTATTATTATGTGTTACAAGTGACTGTCTTCAACCAGTTCTTCTGGGATGTATGCTTTATGTTTTAATTCATGCTGGTAGCGTTCTTTGTGAGTCTCCTCAAGGCCAATCATTTTAGTATGGAGGAAAAAATCCCCCCTAGAAAGAAAGCACACATTCCGAAATAAAGCTTTGCACAACTGCAAATCAACCATAACACCTACACTACGTCAGCTGGATTTTTCTGGGCTGAAAGTGGGGAAAGCAGTCCAGATTATGGCTGAGTAATGAATGACTGCGGGGCAAAAGAGGTCTAGATGTGGTCCAATTAGCACTGTGTTTAGAACCACACATAGTTCACTGATGTGGCCTTTATTACGCTGTGTATACAAGCGCCAAGCAGGCATCCTGTAATAATATAGTGTATGATCCCATCTCAGTGGGAAGGTACCAGCTAGACCACAAGCTATGTGCTTAATATTGAACCAAGATGCAGGCGTGTGGCAATCTAGCATTATCAAGTGTATATCCTAAAATATTACGCAAGACTTAATGGTGCTTTATTAGAGATAGGATTCCTCTGCAGGCATGCTCTTGTGGATGGAAAATGAGCTGTGGTTATTACAGTCAACAGTGATCAATAAGTAATGATAGCGAGGAAAGATCCTGTACTTACATTTTAATTAAATGCATTAATTTCCATCCCTGCACTTTTCGTGGTTTGCAACATTGCCGTCGGTCTTTAAATTCTTCTCCGTTTGAAGCCGTCACCATCTCACATCTCCTCTAGTTTCTGTCATAACAAAGCCTGTTAGGTTCAGTAACACCAGACATTTGTGATCGGAACCGTTCGGAGCTGCAGCTCAGAGGAAACTGGTAACCTGTGATGGGGAGATGCTACAGCAACAGACCAAAACACAAAATATAAACCTCAACATCATTTATGCCTCACTATTGAAGTGAGAACATTCTGGCTGCACTGTTGTTGTGAGTATTTGTGATTAACATGGCTCCATAATGTCTGTTGGTACATCAGGGCCATATAACTTCTTTAATTAGTCATTCTGCCACATTTTCAAACTTATATTTTTCTGTGTTTGTGAGTATAAATAAAGTTTGGGACCTTACTCAGCATCCACTTTATTTATCTTTAACACGCCTTGGACGTCTCTCGGTGCATGTTTTGATTGGCATCAAACCCAACTGATGGTGACTAAGGTAGAAAATGGGCCTAGATGTTAAACAAATAAGGTTTGAAGCAAACAGTAAGAACTGCAGTACGTGCAGAAGTCACGATGAGGTTTATGAAATGAAAAAAGTTTTTAAAAAAAAACAAAAAAACTTGGCATCTATCATGTTTGTTGTGCAGCCTGCATGCCAGCCAAAATGTGGCTGCAATTTGGAATGTAAGCAGATGAAAAACCCCAAGCATAGGTTGTGTTTAAACAAACATGGCCTTTTTAATGTCATTATTCATATGCATTCACTAGGCCAGCGGAATGACAACAATTCATGTAATGAAGAACAGTAACATATAGGCACAGATGGTCTAATGTTCTTTATTATTGCCATATTAGGACATACAGCAGCAGCATACCTCAGCCAGTAAGTTGAGGTAAGAGATTTGTTTGATAGCACATGGGTGTGACGGTGCAGATGTTACATATACAGCGTTAAAGCGGTGAAATTCTTTAGTCACATGTTGGAAAAGTCTTTGATTACATAACAGTATCAGTAGGAGCGAGGACGGACCGAGAGCAGAGAAGAGGGCGAGGTGGTTCAGGGTCACAGACTACTCAGGGGTCTTTCCCACAGCAAAGCCAGCATCCACTCCCTCTCTTCGGGGCCTGAGAGATCCGAGGCATTTTACTGCCCCCTCCTTCACCAAGAAAGGGTGGGAGGGGGGATGAGTGCAGACGTGCACGTAGAGAAATCCTCAAGAAACGAAACCTGGATGGACACAAGGCTGCCCGCCCCCTCCTACTTCAGGACCATGTTTACATTTCTGGGTCCAGGCTGTGTGAATGCTGCAGATGATGACGGCGGAGCATGAGAGAGAGCCAGCTGTGTGTTTGTGTATACTCCACATACAAATCCATGCAAAAACAGCTTGGACTAGAGTCTTTTTTAATTAGACTGATTTCAATCAAAAGTACAAATGAGGGGGAGTATAACATACAGTGAACGCAGCTGTTCCTTTACACATTTATAGTTTTCACACGCTTCCCATTACACAGTGCTTCATAACTTTTTAAAATCACTGACTTGCCTTAAGCTGTGGAATTTGGAATGTATTTGCACTTTTAACACATGAGTTGAATTGTAGTGTGTATAGTTTCCACTGGTCGGCGCTGTTGGGCATCAGCTTAGCACCTATGATGATGTGTTAAGATATAGACAACTGTCATCAAGCTCTCATCAGATGTGGTTAAAATAACTAATCTGGTATTTCTACCAGATTTGATTGTACTACAGATATCAACTCTCTTGAGGGTGCTCAAACATACAGTTTCAAAAAGATTTTCAGGACATTCTAATTGAAATCTTTGATTGTGCTACATCAAGTTCCTGTTTTTATTGAATATTCATTTGAATCCAGCTTCACATTTGTTCTACATAAGGAGCATAAGGTGAACACTAATCAAACGAAAGAAGGGTCCTCTTATGAATATAACAAAAACACCGACTCACAGCGGAGACAGACGTGGATGGACTCCCTGTCTTTCATCATAGCCACACTCACACACCCAAAGTGCTGATTTTAGCTTCTCTGCTTCACTCCACTGAGCTGGCAAGGCCACGTCAAATGGGCTGTGTGTATATTTAGCCCAGGGTCATTTTCCGTGTGTTTTTTCCTTTACAGTAATGTGTTGTTCTTATAAGAGAGCAGTGCACGGGTTTGTCAGGCAGTTTCATGCATTCTTCCATGTGAAATTACTTAAATTAGGTTCTAAAAATACTGAAAGTATTTCTTCAATAAAAAGAAAAGAGATTTTTGGTTTTATGTCCCAGTCTACATGGTTTCCAAAATGACTGCCTGAACCTTAGAGAGGGTGGGAATTAGAGCTGACTGGGTCTGTCTGGGTCATGACCCCAAATTAATGGACACAACATTTGATTGATAGCTCCCAGGCACAAGAAGGTGTCGGACAGAGCGAAAGGTGGGTGTGTTAAGAGAGATTATGTGACATAAGTGAAAGAAAAGGGGGCCGTATTAATCTGCTGAAACGACACTTATCGCCACCTAGTGTCGAGGAGGAGATCTATTGCTCAATTATCTCTGTTGCCTTTAAACTGGGCCAAGGACTGAATCCTGATGAGACGCCAAAGTAAGATTTTGATCATAGCTCGATTAATCCGTGCATGTAAATGTAATGCACAATGTTGCCCAAACTCAGAACATCCTTCAGAATAAACCACTAATGACAGAAACTATTGGAAAACTTTTTAGTTTTGTCTTCTTTGGGCTTCTTTACTTTCGTAACTCCATTAACAGAACAACAAAACAACATGATCATTGAATAATTCGTCCAAATCTCACATGTTTTACCGGACACGTAAGTGTGATATAAGCGTTTGTTTGCAGAGGGAAGACATTGGTTCCATTTTCAGTCTGAGCACAACTGGTGATTAAGCCTGAAGCTGAACTGGACTAGTTTGGGTGCTGCTTTTCTGCTGATTCTTAAACTGTTGCTTTAAGTTCATGAAACATGTACTCATTGGAAGCACACTCCTTTCTATGAAGTTGTCTGTAAAATGGCAAAAAATGTCAATCCCTTTGACCTCATATAGAGGAGGTTCAGGAAATTTTGCCTTCAAACATTTTTGCTGAGACGCAGCTTCTCAGGCTTTTCTCGGGCAGGATGATACTTTCTCTACACACACACACGCACACGCACACACATTCATTCACTCAGTCACGACACTTCGACCATCTGGCTGCAATTGCACAAAGCGGAAACTCTCATGTGAGGATATATCACTGAGAGAACTGTTGTGTCTGTTTTTCTGGGTGTACACATAATGGGCTCTATTTGTGTGAAAATGCCTGCGGCACCAAATGTTGGCCCCTGTGTGGATCCACAGGCTGCATTTAGAATTTCAATCATCCGTCCGCTGTTTTCTTTATCTCCTTCATTCTGTGAACTTTGTTAAATCAAGCGTGCATACACACACACACACACACACACACACACACAGATTGAGAGATACCAACTGAGCAAAATTAAACAATTCTAAGATGGTGTCATGTCCAAATACAAATGACTGACAGAAAGATCTGTCTAGACACGTGAGTTAGTGCCGTTTGGAACTAATTCCATTTTCTACTGCAGTAACACCTAGAATGTGAAGCTGTGAAGCACATGCATGCTCGTGGATGCAATTAGAAAGACTCCACTCCCTAAAATATACCATGCATAGGCAAAAAGGTGATTATTTCTACCCTCCTCCTGGGAACATGCTAATCCCAGCTCACCTTTCTATTTTCTTTCTCCATTATCCATATTGATATACAGTAGATGCAGAATGAGCTTCCCAACTTCTGCTGGTATGTGTAAATAAAACTTATCCATGATGGATTTTTATTCATTATTATGTAGAGAGTTTCTTGCTTTCTAAAAAATAAAAACAGTAAGCTATGTGCTCTGAAGAATGTGGCCTGTATTTTCATTGTTAGTTGGTATGTTGCTCGTGTTTTGGTTAAAGTTACGTTAATTTCCTGGCTGGCGGTTTACTTTGGGTTTATTTTGGATCAGGCACAGCTAGTAATTTACCTTATATGCTTACTGTTTATCTTCCACAAAAGTAGACTACTGCAGGGAGGCTGTTTTACTCCTCCAGGCTTCTGTATTTAGCAGGAATTCTGGGTGTTCTGTAGGATAAAGGATAAGTGTGTTGATATTTATATTTTCGGAATGTTTCAAAATCCCATAAAAATGCCAAAACCAACACTGACACTCCTAACAAGTGCTTATTTCTCCATCCCACAGGGCTCCCAAAACACATCAATTATGCTCTTAGGTACACTGGGTGACCTTTTTTATGTGTGGTTTATTTTAACTCCCCTACACTGTCCTGTCCCTCAATTTATCAAACTTTTATTTTTCAATCACTGAAAATACGCGGCCTCCCAGTAAAGGGACAGTCCTCCCCAGTAAGAGAATGGTTTTTCTCTGAGATGATGGAGGGGAAGTTAAAGAGAAGGAAAACACATTGTTGCTTAGGGAGGTGAAAGGATGGACGTGCTCGCACACCAGCGTGATCCAACATCCAGAATGCTGATGGAATTTTTAGGAGTGTTAAGTTGAGGCACCAGATCCTTCAAACATAAGATGAGCCCTGGCATCATCAAAATTTCATTCAAACCTTAAAAACACCTACGTTTTCCTCATCATTATCTGATTTTATGAGAATCTAGATATGGAAATTCTCATTAAATGTTCAAGGATAATTTATTACATAATCATTACACGTACACAAAACTACCAAGATTACTGCTCAGTAAATCAATGTCGTACATGTACTCATTACTATAGAGTCCTACTTTATGTAACGATGTCTAACTTATGATGTATAATAAAAAGCACCATCAGTCATTCTCTTCACCATCTGCTACATGAAGTTTGACTGATGCGTTCAAGATGCTTCTGCTTGAAAGTTTTAATTCATCTTGTAGTCACGGATGCGCCTTGTCTAAGTCTGTGATGAGCCAAGCCCACACAAGCGCATGAAGGCAGGGATTTCTCTGATCTTTCTTCTTCGGCTCTCTGCCCTCAACCACCCGCTTCAACTTCATCTAACTCCCTCTTAACCACCACATCTGTCCATCTACCTTAATTAGCTTTTTTAAATTTGATTGCTGATTTTCGATACATATGCGACCATTCTCATGCTCCCTTCTCTTATCTTCTGTCCCAACGTCAGCTTTCGTCTCTCTTGGCTCGATCCTCTCTCTCTGGTCATAGCTGTATATGGCTCTGGAAAAGAGAGTTCCATGGATGGACTCTGCTTTTGGCTATTGCAGGGAGACTTGTCTATTTTGTGTAAATATTTGCACAGAGGGATTATAGATGGTCCCACGCAACCAAGGTGGGGCTCCACTCTGCTCCAGGCCACATTAGGGCAAGGAATGGTGCTGAGAGTAGCTTGGACATAGAATGAAAGGAGATGAGGCAATGACATACTAAAGCAGTGGGTTTTTGAGATGCTGCAGGTTCTGACGCCTCCTTTGTTCTCCTCTGTCTTTTCTAAACAGGCACCAAGCAGCGACCTTCCTCTCAAACATGTGGACACCATGGTGAGTGCTCTTTTACTTCAGACTTTGGTTGTGAACAAGATGCTCATGATGTCTTTTTGATGTGGCATCCATCCATCCATCCATCCATCCATCCATCCATCCATCCATCCATCCATCCATCCATCCATCCATCCATCCATCCATCATAAGCATAAATATCGATATCAAATCCATAATGAATCACAGTGACTTCACCACAAAAAACAATCAATCAACAAAATGCATTTTAATTAATGTTCTTTTTAAATGAAAATGCATTTTGTCCACAAGAAAAGGTGGGGAACAAATGAAAATATGAAATTATAAAAAGAAATAGATATGTATCAATCTAGATAAGAGAACATCAAAAACAAACACTAAGAAAATCATGGAAGGAACACCGGAAACCTAGGCTGCTCAAGATAGATGCTAACTCGCAGTGGAAACATTCTTTATAAATAAAAATAAACATTCATGGTTAATGTGTATGTTTGAGGACATTATTTCCTTTGTTTTCATTAGGAGAACAGTTTCCTCCTTCAGTTCCTCTGGCATGAAACCCTGTAAGAGCTTCACATCACACAGCCTCATGTCATGGTTTGGTGGGACGGCCGCGGCCTGAAACAGTGATTACAAGGCTCTACTGTCAGCCTATTGCATGTATCGGCGCATATACACTCTGCACATGTTGGAGGAGTGGATGTCTGCACGTGTGTGCAGCTGCTACTGACTGGTCGTGGGCATGTTGCTGTGTGGTTACGTGGTGATGTGTGGGAGGAGTTTGGCCGCGCCCAAGAGCTTCAAATCATCGGGATGATTTGTCTTATGACTTTATGAGCTGCTCTTGCCTTATTGGATCGTGGATCTTGGTCTTGCTTCCAGTTTTTAAATATTAAATAATGAGAAATCAATGTACCATTAAAGGCAACTTTATTTACAAAAGGAAACATGCAAGGATCTCATGATCGCTGCATATTACTTTAATAATAGAGTGACATTTAGAGTGACATCACCGAGCTTCACACAGTCGTAGGGTCATGGTCAGCTGATTTGTTATTTGTGTGTGTGTGTTTGAGTTAAACCCCACGTGTTTGCTGGAGGACACAAACAGGATTCACTGTTGGAAATAAACTCCAAACACACAAATCTGAAGGGGAAGGAGAAGGAGGGAAAATCTGAATATGAGGGGAGATAACGTGATGGGAGGCCGAGTGGGAGGGGGAGGGTGGCCAGCACGCAGTCAGAGAGAGGGAAAGCGAGTGAGCCCAGAGCATACAGAGGGACAAGTCAAGGAACATCGTGCAGGAGTCTGGTCCGAGTTGGAGTATGCAGTGGCCCGCAGCCGGCAGACGCCCAAAATAGAGCCCTTGTGTTCTTTTCTCCTCTTGCTGGGAGAGGAAAGCCACAGACTTCACAAAGGAAACTTCACTACCAGACAGAAGAGAGGGAGAAGCAGAGGGAGCTCTCCAGTGATGAACCAAGGAGGGTCTTTGAGAAGGCGGCTCTCCTCTTTGAGGGCTTCATGGCGATGGAGTACGGGCTACCTTTTCAGGAAGGTACGAGAGAGGAGCTAGCTGCTAGACGGTTGGATGGATTGAACGTTCTTTCGTCGCTGATTTATATTTCTTTGTTGCGGAATCGGCTCTCTGTCTCTTTCTCAGGCTTTAACCAGCCCCCCATCATCCCATGCCCTGACCTCCCTCCCTCTCTCCTTCAAGCTGTACTCTCAGATGCTTAATTTGACTGCTCTGCTTGTAAAGTCAGCCTCCACAGATGGTTTTCATCTAGGAACAGGCCTGTTGGACCCCCCACTCAAGATCTAAACTCCCCCTTCTCCTCCCGCTCCCCAGATTCACCCGCTATTTTGCCTCTTTTTGTTTTTCCCAACACGCGTTCTAAAAGGAGACCAGCACCTTTTATGATTATTTGGTCCTTCTAGGTGACATTTCCTGCGGCATTTCCTGTTTTGGATAAGTTGCATTCAAATTGTGTAAATCTTGCAGTTTGTTCTTTATTTCATAACAAATTTAAGGAAAGATTACTGATGGTATGTTAATGTTGTTTGTAAGCCATGCAGGATCACACATGGTTTCAGTTTTACAGCCACAAGCCAGGAAGTAGTTTTGATGATTTTGTGCAGGAGAAATCGCATTTTAATGTCAAAACTATCACAATGGATCGAATGAGCATAAAAGCAATGAAGATGGTGGCAGAGGTTGCTTGGCATTCTGACCACAAGAAACACAACCTCATGAACTCTTTTATCTCTCCATCATATGAAAACACTCCAACTGCGTTAGATTGCTGGGACGTAACAGGAAGTGGAGCAACATTTAACTCCGGATACGCAGTTTGTTGTATGGTTCTCATAGTTCAAATCTCAGTAAAGTACAGAGCTTCAGTGCAACCGCAGAGAAAGTTTGAGTCTTATTACTGGTTGTAGGTTCATTATGACGCTTTGATTTTTCCAGATGGTTGTGCTTTAACTTGCCATAAAATGCTTTGCGCCCTCATTCAGACTAATTTGAAAGAAAGGCAATGAATTAGTCATACAATATAAATGCAATTGTGGAGTCTATTGACAATTCTACAAGTGGTAGAAATATGGCACACTGACAACATTTCTCAGAATCTTTGCCCAACAGTCAGGATGTTTATTTATTTATTTGTTTTTTGAACAATAAGTCTTATTTCCCTCTGCATGTGCTGCCTCAGACTCTGAAGCCGCTCTTTTAGGCTGTCTGGGTCATTTATCTTTGTCCTCCTCGCCACTCTCTGCACCTTATAACTGCTCACAACATGCTGAATCGTTTAACTGAATCACAGACAGGAAAACGGGGGATTTGCTTCGTGTTGCCTCACTCAGGTCACAGAAGTGTGATGTTAAAGGAATGGAGCTTAGAATCTATGAAACCGCTTTGCTCTGTCATGATCTTAATGTATATCTTTTATATATTATTAGGGCCCTAAAAAGGATTTTCCCCAAGAAAAGTTGTGAATATTTTTTTAAACTGATTTCCACATTATTTACTGCCTTATTTTCTGTGCATCAGAATGACTCAGCTTTTATTCTGACTGACAGTACAAATATATTCATGTAATTCGAGCATTTCGATAATGTTCATTTATATCTTTTTAAAGTAGTAACTTATTTCATCAGGCTGAAGTACATCCTAGATGATGCACCACAGAGTGAAAATACAGGGTTCTCTGCTCAAACAAATTTGCTTATAATAGTTGGTTGTGATCTGCAGTTGCGGCAATCACGCACGGTTCGTCTGGATGGTTTTATTATTATTGAGCCGCCTCCCTCAGAGGCACCTCAGAGAATAAAGTGGGTCCGTGTTGTATCCCTGAAGAGGCAGAAGACATCGATGAATGCCTTTACAGCTTAATTCCCTCCTCGGACTGCGAGCTAGCAGCTGCTTTTTCGCTGAAGCAGCATGCCACTCACAGCTCTTATTTTCAAACCTACAGGCCAATATGACTTGTTGGGCTGTGGGAGAGAACCCTCCAACTGGAGCCTCTCCCCACAGAAATGTTGCTGGCAGGGAATTGAACCAGAATGTTATAGAGGCACATATGAATTATGTGCCAGGTAAAACACTCCAAAAGATTGACAGCATGGATGTATTACAATATTGAGAACATGAGGCTTAATGAGCATCCTTTTTATGGACTCTATAGGCCACTATATCAAAACAAATGCCTGTCAAAGAGGATTTAGAAGTGGGGGAAGCTAAGCCCACTGAAGAGTATGTTGGTAAGACATTTACCATATACCTACTTGGTTTTATGTTTAAATAAGTACAGCTTTGTGAAACATGCAACCAGCAAGTTTTAGTGTATTTTCTAGGTTTTATGACTCTCTGGCAGGCAGAGGAGGCTAGCAAACACCCAGTTATGATCCAGACAGTTGTGATTAGTCAGCCCTATGAGCACTAATGGGTCATGATGGAACAGTCCTGCCCTTCCCCTGTGTACATGTGGCCCAGACATCTCAGGGGAGTCAACAAGTCCACATGAACTTTGACCCTCTCCTCCAACTGGGCTGTGGGGGGATTCAAGGCTGGTGAGGCATTGTGGTGCCAAACGGAGTCACTCATCTTTAGCCACCCAGCTTTTCCCTCCAGTGGTGCCATGTGACGCATTTAATGGTGGAACTGCCAGTGACATCGTGTGAAAGTCTGGATGAAAAACCAAAAAATAAATTTTGCTTGACACATTTTTTTGCTCAACTGTTCCCTCTCTTGTAGTGAACATTTTTTATTCTCAATGCCCGTTATCTTAAATATGTCGGGTACTGGCCATAACCTCATAGATAAGAATTGGGGATGTATTTGTTGACCCTAGAATTATTTTTAGATTTGCATCTGAACCCAGAGATGGCTACAGTGAACTTGTGCCTTTCTATGTGAATTTGAATCACCCTTGTTAATGGATTGTAAATTATATGCATATTTTGCATGATGATTTTGTTTGTTTTGCAGGGCTCAACAAAATCTTCAAAGAGCGTGGATTCTCGACGCAGACCATCGAGGTAGGAGCGCTTCCCTCTCTCTCAAAGTTTCCCATAAAAGTCTTAGAATTACTGTAGACTGAATTAATTTGGGAACTAATCTCCCTGTGAGAGGTGAAAGAAACAGGAAGGCCGACCTTCTGCATCCACTACCACCTTCAGGGTAAACTTGAACTAAAACAGTTTACACGTCACATGAGATGTTGCCCTGCCAATGGCCTAGGCCTCCGACTGTTTTGCTGGTCATAAAGATAGCAGGTATCATCCCCTCTCGTCATTCCTTAGGGAGTCAAAGTTGTTGTACTCCTATTGTGTAAAACTTGACACCGCAGGTCACGCTGAAGCGCCGTGTTCTGCTTGAGTTTTAGAGTCGATGCAAGGTTAGGAAAATATTCCACTTCTGACATACCATGACAGATGTGCACTTGGGCGGAGGAATTGTTTTATTTATGCCCACATAAGGCAGAAATCAATGGAGCCTTAGGGTATGATCAGCTATAAGTCAGTCAAATAAGGTTTTAAATCAAACCAGCAGTCCAGACATTTTTCTCTATGCCCACATGGGTTTACTGCGGGTTCTGTAAGTAGCGGTCGTGGAAAATGAATGAATGGATTGATGGGTGGTTTTTTTTCTTTTTGCACAATTTTGCAAAGATTTTGGTAGCTGTTGTGCTGCAGCTCGACTCCTAAGATAGCGAGATACTGAAGATTTTAAAGTCATGCTGAAACTGGGATCCCCATTTAAAATGTTATAGATGTGCAATTAGTCCTGGTGGTTCACATTCAATACTATGAAGTACCCTGAAGTCTTCTGTTTTTAGAGCGACTCCGGTTACCTGATAAAACATTCCCACTCCAGAATTGGTGTTTCTCCAAATGAGATCACGGCTCAAATTGAGTGTGTAGTGATAACGTGTCATCCATCACACGCAATAAGCAAGAAATAGAGCAATCGCCTCATCTCTCCAGCTGATGAGAAGCAGATTTGTGGCGGGCCGGTCAGCGCACGCCAGTATATCTGGAATCTAACCAAACCGCTAGACTTTAAAGGCCCCATCTGCACCTGGAGGTTTAAGGTGAAGCTGGGATAGAGAGGGAGAGAGACGTGTGTCTGGTGAAGATGGAAAGAAGAGATAAACTAAGAGGTTGATTCACTGAAAGTAAATATTTTATTTAAAAAGATCCAATCCTCTGAAGACTTCAAAGTAAGATTTTTATTTGCAGCACATATGAGAGGGCATATATAATCTACAGATATCTTCTCCCTCACTGTGATGAATAAGTTCCAGTAAGCAGGTTCTGAGTGGCTCCAGATGTCCAGTCCTCACTAGGTTACAGAATGTGTACAGTGAACATGGACGGCGCTTCGCTCCCAGACGGATGAGCAATTTCCTCTGAGGCTGCTCACAGCTGACAAATATGGGAAATATGCTGCCGTCTGAACAGTCCGAGGCTGCACACCTCTCCCATAACGTCTGGGTTCCCTGCCCCTGTCTGATACCCCCGTCCTGTCTGAAATATGTCACGCACATTTTATTCCAGTTATAATGAAAATACTTGCATTTCATTAATTACAGGGGGGTGGGGGGTGGGGGGGGTAGAAAATATTGTGTACCTCTGGCATTATTACTTTGAAAACTGAAAAGGTTGATCATAGATCAACATGAAAACACGTTACAGGGAGTGTGATGATCAGTCAGATGTGCTGAAACACAAGCGCATGTGTGTGAATCACATGCTGCATTACTTGTGGCTATTCCACAGCCACGGTTTGAGCCCAGCAGGAGGCCTCAGCTCTGTTTTCACACAGCAGATCTGTTGATGTGCAGAATCGCTCAGTTGAGAATACATTTCTCCCCTGTTTGTCTGCAGGAGCACGAGTCTGCTACAGGCCCTGGATGAGAACTACGAGCTGGACCTGATCTACATCACAGAGAGGATCATTTCTGTCTCCTTCCCCAGCAGCGTGGAAGAGCAGAGCTATGCAGCCAACCTGCGGGAGGTTGCCTCCATGTTGCGCTCCAAACACGGCCAAAACTACCTGGTATGTTTTTTCTCTGAGTCCATCGGGAATAAGACTGATCCTCCAGGCATTAACTTTGTTGACCAATCATTATAGAAGTGAATATGATCTCGACATGAAGGACATTTCTAGTTACCAGTATTAATAGCAATAAAACAGTCAGGCGCAACAGATACTGAAAGGCATGACATGATTTTCTCTGTGTTCTGCTGCTCTTTATTTGTCTGTTTCCTTTTAGCTCTTCAACCTCAGCGAAAAGCGTTCCGACATCGGTCAACTCAATCCAAAGGTAAACCACTCGACCGCCTCTCTGGGCTGGGCTGATCTGAGCTTCAGTCTGACTTTCGGGCTGTGTTGTCTCTCAGGTGTTGGACTTTGGCTGGCCCGACCACCACGCTCCCGCCCTGGACAAAATCTGCAGCATCTGTAAGGCCATGGACACTTGGCTGAGCGCAGACAACCGTAACGTGGTGGTCATCCATAACAAGGTGCGTGTAAGACACAAGTGTGACAATAGACAGCAGAGGGTGCTCTTATGCTCTTCTTGGGAACCCCTCCCCAATTCCCATGAAGCTGCAGCATGTTTTTCTCTATCTGTCAGGGCATTTCCCCTCCCACACGATCTCTTTCAGGCTGGAGTGTTTGTGTTTCGTTTGTTTGTTCGTTCCTTGCTGGACAAAGCTTATAAAAACACAAATTAGGGAGTAAGCCCCGTCACCCATCATGGCTATATAAGCTTATTTTCAAGAGCAACCAAAATAAAGTGAACTGACCAAGGTTATGCCTAAAATTAGACGCATCACATTATACTCATGTGGCAAACCACACTGATCTCTATAGAAAAACAGGCACATCCCAGTAAAACCAGTAGGCCCAGTGGTATACCTGATCATTTTCATATTAGCTCCACAGTGTTTCTGATTAATTTTTGCAATATAAGAATAAGACATCACTTCCTGGAGCTCAGTGTTCCATTCCAAGAAGCTCCCACAGGGAAGCTACAAACAAGTAGCAGCCATGGCAACTGCTGTTATTTTTCTTGCAGTTGAGTAATGCTGCTGAGTGGAATCTGGGCCTGTGGTGGTCACTAAGGAAGTTGGGCGTGTTGGGTTTCCACATGTCATCAAGCCATTTCCACTGGGCTCCACGCTGCTTAAGCAGCTGATGTGGAACACGGTGATGCTTGTTATGAAGTTGGATAGATGTGTGGGTGCAGCCGAAGACGGGTCTGTTGCAACAGGAACATGTGCAAACTCCACCTCCAATATCCAGTGTTTTATATCAGCTACAGAAAGAAATCCCCAATATATTTATGATTGATGGGACATCTGTAAGTCAACCTTTTTTGCAGCCATTACTGCCAGACCTTGGGTGCATTCTTTAAACCTCTCAAAGCAGCACTGACGTGCCCCCTGGGGTGAAAGCGGTCTTCAAGGTCTTACAAATATCCTTTATGACATCATAGTTTTATGTATGCTGAAAAGTACCAGTTACAAATTAGGTGAGTGAATGGACATGGAACATTTACTGCAGTTAGGAAGTAAATAATGAGCTGACATTTACTGTGAAGGTCAACAGCAGAAGTCACATTCAGTTTCTGTGTGTACAGTGCACTTGTTAATGTGCATGTCATAATGATCTCAGAACAATGGTCACAAAGGATATTTTGATTTAATCAGGAGAGGTGAACTGAATATGGAGCTAGTTTTCGTATATACACGGGACCATTATTTAATCAGTAGTGCCTCTTCCTTGTGTCTGCCTTGGATCCTGTTTTGCACATTAATAGAACAGTAAGATCTAGAGGTGTATAATAAATCAAGTGGTTGCAGGAGGTGCTATATTAGCCTCATTTACAGTGCAATTAAAGCGATCCACAGACAAATGCAGCCTGATGCTCCTACTGTGCTCAAGCCTATAACTTTATAATAGTCTCAAGTTTTACACTGATATATATATATATATGCTTCTAATATATGCTGTATACATGCTTATAATGCTTATAACGTTCTGATCTTATTTGTACTTATTTATTCTATTTCTATACTTTGTAAATACAATTTCCTACACTACAGTTATATTAATCCACGTTTAGGCTGCTACTACAATTCAATTTCCCTACGGGGATGAATAAAGTACATCTTGAATCTTATTAAGTGTGGTCATGCAAAAGCAGCTTTTTTATTTTTATGCTTCTATGCAGTGATATATAACATTGCAGGAATGTAAGTTCAGTAGGATTTCACTTGAAATGTCATCCTAGATTGGATGATTAAGTCTTTATTTGACTCTTGTTTTGTTTCCAGGGCAACAGAGGAAGAACTGGGGTGGTGGTGGCAGCCTACATGCACTACAGCAATATATCAGCCAGGTAGGACTTTGAGACACCCGCACAGTTGTAGCGTGTTTTCAGGAGAACCAATCAGACAAAGAAAGGTCAAATCTGCCAGGCAGCAGCGGTGAAGAAGGAGGTGGGAAGGAATGAGAGAAAAGATAAAGCAGCATTTCTCATCACAAGACTGAAGCCCACATGCAACAGCAGAGATGTGATGAAGAGATGAAGGTCGCAGAACAACCGGCTCATTTCAGGCACCAACAATTCTGAGCAGAAAAAAAGCTCACTACCCACCAGATCATAGGACTCAGATTATAGGTGCTCACTTTCATTTTATTGGATTTTTCTTGAGTTCCCTCAGAAATAAAGAGAACATTCTCTTGGAGAAACCAAGCAGGCGGAAACTGCGGCAACAACAGGAGCGCATGACCTCCACTAGTCTGTGAAAGACACTGATTTTCCAGGGAAGAATTAACACTTTATCACCCCAAGAAAGAAATCTCCGATATCTGTTATCAGAGATTAAAGTAGTATCATGACTCAATTCTGATGTACTGAAGCAAACGTCTAGTGGATCTGGCTGCACCCACTAGACGTTTTCTACGACTACGACTTTTGTCTCAAGTTTTACACTGATAATTAGTTTAATCAAGTTTCCTGAATAGGTAATTAATTGGCTGAATATAATAATCAAAGACTTAAATGTTTAAACGTATTTAATTTGCTTCCAACCGTGTGGCTACATTTAAATGATTACAATGTCAACCATACTGTCACATACTTGTGTGGCCAGTGTGTTTATATAGTCCAGCATGGAGGATTTAATCACATGTAGTTTGGATGCAGACTACACTAAAAAAGGAGTGTGTCTTTGGCTTGCTGAATTGTTGAGTGTTTTGTAAAGCATCTCTGTGGAGTGTTTGGTTTGTCCACTTTGGGCTTCTGAGGAGGATTCTGGTAATTACACAGTAAACTGGTCGTCAGGTCAAGTCAAGTTTATTTATGTGGCACGTTTAAATATGACCAGCGTTGCACAAAGCAAGAAAACAATATACTGCACCAAGAACATGCAGCAAAATACAAAAAACTCCAAATGTTTACCATCCACAAAAAACCGACCCAACGGGATTCAAAAGCCAGTGTAAATAAACAAGTCTTCAGCTGAGACAAAAGAATAAGCTGATCTAATGTGCATGGGTAAGTTCCATTTTTGGGGGGCAACAACTGAGAAGTCTTGACTACAAGTATGAAAACTGCATACTATGGATTTGATTTTGCTCCTGTGTTCCCCTAACACCTACATTCTGGATAAACAGTAGGTTCACCTGTGTATTTACCATGCTCTTGTGTTGGTATGCAGTGCTGATCAGGCTCTGGACAGATTTGCCATGAAGCGTTTCTATGAAGACAAAGTGCTTCCTGTGAGCCAGCCATCCCAGAAAAGGTCAGGCCTTCCATGTTGTTGATAGCATGTTGCTCCAAAAGGCACCTAAACTCATTGATTTTATCTCTATTATGCAGCCTTTTCTTCTAGGATTGAGTCTTAACTTTTTTAAGTACGAAGAGGCTATGATTGGCTGTATGCATTTATTGTAATTGCTAGAGGAGCAAACCAAAGAAATCCTGTCTGCATCCAGATGAATGCATGTTGGTTTATCCTGAAAATCAGTTTGTTTGAATTGGACCCTTTCCTGACCTTGCTCAGGTATGTGGACTACTTCAGTGGCTTGCTCTCTGGACACATCAAGATCAACAACAAGCCCCTCTTTCTTCACCACGTCATCATGCACGGCATCCCTAACTTTGAATCTAAAGGAGGTGACAGACATGCAGATCCAGACGCGCCCATATGAGTGACTGAATGCAGAGGATTTTGATTATAACCCCCCTTTTTTCCTAGGTTGTCGACCTTTTCTTAAAATCTACCAGGCCATGCAGCCTGTCTACACATCTGGTATCTAGTAAGTCCAAAACATACACACTCTCAAATGCTTTTACAAGATTCCAGGGATAGTGAGCTCCTAATGGCTCAATAATAAAACCCCTGATTTTCCTTTATAGCCTCTCCCTGAACTACCCCCCACTATACACATCATCCCTCTTGCCAGTCGCCTCACATTATTTTATTTGGTTTGCCTCCCCAGCTGCACACTTGTGTTTCTTTACTTTAGATCCTGGAATCATATGAGGTCTTATTTGTGACTGAGGGCCCCATGAAATAGGATGCCTGCAGGGGGTTCTCTCAGAGGACCCTGTTGGATTTCATGGCCTGACAGGAAATAATGGATTTTATGTTTCTGTTGGTGTTTGGAGAATAAGGGAGAGCCGAGGACAGGAGATTAGTAGTGCAAAGATGAGGCTAAATTTAGACCATATTTATTTGTTAAATATAAATTAGTCAAATGATCTCATGCATGGCAGCATTAAATAGCCATTTATTCCAAACAGCTTATCTATTTTAGCCAGTTAATGGCAAGAAGAATCAGAAATCCACAAATGAACCAGCTGATGGCTACTGAAATGCTGCAGATGGTAACAGCACATTTGTAATCGCTCAGATGTTTTCTCTCTCATTTCGCCTAAAGGACTGATCATGAGAGAATATATTTTTTAATTCAAGCATTCTAAGATGATGTGGAAAATGTATTCGGCAGTGCTCTGTTCTGATTTATGCGTTATCTTAGATACTACAAAACGTCCTCTTTTTAAAACAGCAAAATTCACTCTCTGAAAGCCAAAGTGTTTTTAAAGACCAGCTGTGTAGCAGTTATACAGCATATATGAACACTACTGCACATCTGCACATCATTCTCACCGTATTACTCCAGGTTATCACAAGATGCCGATTAGCCATCTTTGATCTGCTCGTTTGGCTCTCCCAGTCAGCCAGTCGTGCAGACATTGATTAAGGCCAGCAGTGCACTGCAGCTATGCTTTGTGCTCACGTTTTAACGCACTTCATGAATCGCGAGAAGACCATCATGTGACAGTGCTTATACCCAAGCAAGGAGCTCACCTTCGTCCTTTCTGCCTTCGGGAGCATTTCTTCAAACGTGACGTGAGGTCTTTTCTTGCTTTTTGTTTTGCAGCAATGTTCAAGGTGACAGCCAGACCAGCATCTGCATCACCATCGAGCCCGGTCTTCTTCTGAAAGGGGACATCTTGGTAAGAAAAGCCACTGAATTTGTTGTCATTGTGTCATTACAAGGAGCCTGAGGCTGTTGGTCAGTCTTCCTGTGCAACAGCTGTCCAACTGCAGAGAATTTCCTAAATTTTTTGTGTTTAGCAGCAGTAATCAAATCCTGTTGCTTCCTTTCTACAATGCAAATTAGAGCAGAGGATGTTTATTGTTGCGTTCAGTCATAGCAAAAGCACGTCCATAAAAACCTCCAGGAAGATGGTTGGACTGGGCCTTGCACCTCTGTTAACAGAGCCTCATTAGTATGTAATATACCCTCCTGGAAACTCTGATGTCAGATCTGCAAACACTTCCTCTTCAACAGTGTTAGAAATCTAGCATCCTACTTGACCTGATGCAGTTAAATATTTAATATTTCTGTTGGAAAATTGATATTTGTAAAGTGCTGCTTTGGTTATTTGGAGCTGAGGCTGTAATTAAGGTGTATTTAGGGTGGGTTTCTGCTGAAAGTATCAACTGACTGATCTGCTGCAGCGTGACACCACTCAGATCACGTAGAGATGTTCACAAGTCTGTCATAATATGAAGAAAATCTTGTGATATCTAAAGAAAGTGCAGGTCTGGCCTGACTCTGGGTCTCGTATCACTAAACTTAGTCCAAGATCCATAAAGCCTCCACCCAGAGTCAAACCTGACTAAACGACCCTGTTGTATTCGTTTGGCTCTGCTTGGAGAACTACTTTCATCGACTTTGTTTTTTCACCCGTTAGCTCAAGTGCTATCACAAACGCTACCGAACCCCTTGTCGAGACGTGATGTTCCGGGTGCAGTTTCACACCTGTGCCCTTCATGACCTCAGCGTCGTCTTTGGGAAAGATGAGCTTGACGAGACTTCCAAAGGTATAGTAATGAAAAGAGTTGAATGATCGTCCCAGTGTTCGTGATTGTTTCTGCAAGCTGACGAGACGGGTAACGTCTGCTTCATTTGTAGATGACAGATTCCCAGAATATGGAAAAGTGGAGTTTGTTTTTTCTTTTGGACCAGAGAAAATACACGGTGAGACTTTTCTACTTACATTTATTTTTGAAAATATGTGAAAACACTTTTTCAATCTCGAGCCAAAACAAGTGAAATCTTCACATGCATCTTCCTTTTTTAATTTACTGGTTTATTTGTTGCTCTTTGCGGTGCCGCCTCTTCAAGGTGTGGACTATCTTGAAAATGGTCCAAGCGTCTCAGTTGACTACAACACCCAGGAGTCTCTTATTCGCTGGGATTCTTATGAGAACTTCAATAACAACTGTGACGACATTGCAGACGGTAAGATGATTAGATTATTGAGAGAAAAAAAAAATCTCTGAACAGACCAAACAAGATATAGACAAAAAGTCATTTTTACCCCTTTTTGTTACCTTTTCTGACGATTTTTGCTTCTTTGTTTGATGCCACAAAAATTGAATGGTCACTTTTAATGAGCACTACCCACTAAAATTTCTATCAGATCGGAATCATGATTGGTCTTTGAGTTAATTTTATTTTCCCTGCAAACACCTTGCAACGTCTTTCTAAGGACACGTGGGAGGGATTTTTGGGAGGGATTTTGCCCTTTTAATTTGACTTTTCTGCCACCATTCTGCATGAGCAGCCTGTGGCCGAAGCCCCGCGCAGCACAGGGCTGCTCTTGTCTTTCTGCGTGACACAGAGGAAAGATTCAGCCTGTGTCTTAATGGGTTTTAAAGACTTT